>NC_068301.1:33053639-33161139 GCF_025860055.1 Xyrauchen texanus
GTGGCACACAAATATTAATACTGAAGAAACATCACCTGACACTCAAAAATAAGCTGTAGAACAAGAGCGAAAAGCAGTTTGTAATTATTTTGGATTCATTGCATATTGCACCCCTCGCTTTGAACGTAGATGTTAAATACACTGCACATGAGCAACACGACAAAACTAAAATGATCCCGTTCTAATCAAGGCACAGACGAGGTGTACATAATTGATTTATTATGCTGATTAGACAGCTTTGTTTTTAATGAGAGCCTTTGTGAGAGCGCTGAACATTGTGTGGAGCGTCACTGTGCTCGCGTCGAAATGCTGCTCTCATTGTAAACCTGCCGTGAGTGACAGCAGTCATTGTAATGGGAGCGTTTGTTGTGTTGCTCGATTTCTGTGTACAATTTATTAAAAATGTAATAACAGTTTTGTCATGTTAATAAGAAGGTCAATGTGAATTTGATTTGTACAAAATAGCAATAAAGTAACTCGGCTAAACTGTTCTAAGTGTGTTTTGGAGGTCTAGCCAATATAAAGAATATGGCATGAATAGCATATGTCAGGAATCACCGTCATTATTATCACGCCTGCTCTAATAAGACCCATTTGCCAAACAGCTGGTATTGGGAGATTTAACACTTTCATGAATCTCACAAACTCCGAAAGCAAATTAATGTTTTTAATTTCCAAAGTGCAACCACTAAAGAGGTCAAAAATTATCAAACGATGATCTTACATGAACAAGATCACCATTGAAGATCTAACAGGATGAATGTTCCCCTGTCTCTCCATGAAAGGTCTTACTGAACAGAGTAACTTGGTTGATTTAAATCGGCTGTTAATAAGTTTGAATATTGAATATGCCTTATTTACTGTTCGTGAACTAATAATTTAAGCAATAATTTAGCAATAATAAAATATATTCTATGCCATAGATATACATTTAAAATATTTACCTTAACAAACATTATTACATTATAAAATACAATACAATATAATACTGAAAAGAAACTGGAGTAACGTTACTCTTATTATTTTGGGTATGTCTGGCCATTCTCGCACTGGTCCCAAGTCAGCTAAAAGCGTAAACACTTTCCTGATTCTTTTTCTTATTCCTGGTACTCTGACATCGATTCACAGGCACAAAAACCTCTCCCATTTAAGCCTAGCCGTCCATTCGGTATTGACCTGATATTGATGGTAGCGAGCGCCAGGCTGTGCGGTCAACCTCCAATATGATGTTGCGAGTAATTGACTTTTTCATGCTGTTTTTACTCAGGCTGTAGTTGCTGAGATATGTAGCTTTACAAACTGTCAGGGGTGGGAGCTCGTCCTAAATTTTAGGGCCACCAACTGGTGGAAGGAAATGTGTCACTTTAATAGTGTTGTCATGGCATTGGATTAAATTAAATGAAGTTGTAGTCAAACTGGAATGGTGACATATATCTATTACACATTGTATGTTTAGGGTCCAAGTTTACATTAATATTGAGTTGTTGCTGTGTCCATCATGCTTTGTTTTCCAAAAGCCACCGAATGGAAATGGTCCCATGGTGCTTGAGCCCGTCATCGCTGCTTGCAGCTATATTTATTATTATTCTTTTTTCAAGGTTTTCGGTAATTTAGGGTACTTAACGTGTGAAATTTTGCACACACATCAGAGTCGTCGGCCATTAGGGCTTGGCAAAGTTGCAGGGGGTGGCTCTGTAGCTCCCCCATTTTCACACATATATTGTTGTCATAAAGCCGAACTTTCATACAATTATTAGCTCCGCCCAACAGGAAGTCAGCCATTTTGGATTTTCTGAAAATCGCAAGCTCTGAACTTTTAAATATTCCTCCTGAGGATTCATGTGACTGGCACCAAAATTTTGCAGCATCATGCCAAGACATTGCAGATGCTAAATTGCTAATGGATGTTTTATATTTTGAAATGTCGCCATGGTCCAGCAAATGTATGGCTAAATGTGAAACAGCAAGTTCCTTATATCTTCTGTGTGCATTGTATGATTTTGATGAAAATTCAGCTGTATGTTTGGTAATGTGGGCTGATCACATTTGAGGCTATTATGGGTCACGGTCCAATTATCTGAGTTCACTAATGAAATAGCTTCCAATTAGTACCTTTCTTATTTAATGCAATGTAGTCATTACAAACTATATTCAACATAATTTGACAGTTTAATTTTCAAAAAAGTTTGAAGTTTTTTTTATTTTTATGATAAAGACATGAAAATCAAAGGGTTTTAATTCAAACATATGTTTTCAAGATATTATCAAGCACTAAAATAGTTTATTTAGTCATTTATAAGAAAGAAAAATCGAGAAATTAACTAATTCAAATAATCCAGTTTATTGGGGATTTCACAGCTTGAGCTGTAACTGCTGAGCACTTATATACAATTAACAGGTTAATTACCTCACTCAAACATATGTGACATTAATCAGCTATTTCCACAACATAAACATTATATTACATCTACATATGCACAAACAATGAAGCAAATTTTCAAATTAACTTGAACTAAGTTACACACTTGTCAGAATGCATAACTTGCATGTGAATTGTTTTCTTAATCTTAAATAATTATGAAGTTTAGACATTTTTTTAAGTATTGAATATTTTGTTAAACATGATTAAAACTGACTAAAATTAATGAATATGACATGAAATATTGACTAATTGAATTAGATTTGAATGGCATTTTCTTTAAAGGGCAAAAATGTGACTAAAATAATTTCTATCGGGGAGACACGCAGGCTTGAGTGAGGTTTAAGATGCCATTTATTTGATAAATGTAAAACAAGGTAATGTCTCTCTCTTTGGCGTAGGCCCCGTCCGGCGGTCCGAGGGAGTTGTGCCCGGAACCATCATATCCTGCCGGAGATAGGAGGCAGGGGAGGAGCCTACCCCCAAAAAAGAGAGAAAGTAGTATACTACCCCCAAAAGAGATGATCCTGTTTGGTACGAACCTGGCCTTGTGTTGGGCGTTCATTCTGGAGAAGAAAAATAGAGATGTGAGCATCAAATTTGTGATATCTCTGGTATGGTTGTGTGAAGCCTTTGCAATGGGAAGGGTTTTTTTTTTTTGCGTGTGCGCGCGTGTGTGTGTGCGTGTGTGTGTGTGTGTGTGTGTGTGTGTTTTGGGCTCTCCGTTGAGGCCCCTGGTTGTGCAGAATCTGCCTCAGGCGAGCAGCGTGGTATGCGGCCCTACGTTAGGCCGGCGTTGCGGTGCAGTCCCTTCGTTGAAGACATTTGATATGAAAACCCTCCGGCGAGGGAAAGTTGTTTGAGGTATCTTTGCGCTCTTTGAGGGAACCCATATGACGCTGGCCATGATGATGGGCGTGGAATAAGAAAGGCCTATTTCAAACTTTTATAGATTTTGCTTGCTGTGTCATCGCGGAACGAGGCTGCAGTGGTTCTGCGAGTGTATTTCCTATTTCTGAACTCGAACATATATTTTACCCCGTATAGGGTAAAGAACCATTTCACTGGAGGGTAGAGGGGAAGGTTGTTTGCTGGACCGTATGATGAAGTGCTGTACTAATGGCAAGGAAGGATTTGAAGCTTGGGTCTCGGTATCATTTCTTTCTTCCCTCCGCTGAGCCGCATCGAGACTGGGATTGTAGGTCGAGAACACTTGTTAAATACATTCAATTATGAAATATCTAGCAATGGGAATACTTACGAAGAGTGTGTCTGGAGCGTAGGAAGCTATATTGAAGAAAGTATCATTCTAGCCATTCCCCTGTGAACCATGGCCCTAGACCATGTTTAGACTTAGTTGTTGGCTGTAAAAGGAACGAGAGTCTTCATGTACTCCCGGCATAGAGCCCTGAAGATGCAGTGGACAGATTCGTTTTTGAAGGAGGTGTGCCCCAAAACATACAAGACTGTGTGCATGTTTGTGCAAATCATCTTGCACGAGACTGCTTTGTGAATGTGTGTTGATATGAATCGGGATCTTCAGAATGTGATTCTCGAGCATGGATCAGTTCCGGCTGTTCATGTCCCACCTTTACGACCTGAAGATGCAGTATCGCACTTTATATTTTGTGAATATTTGCAAATCTCCTTCCGAATGTGCTTGATAGCTGATTCGACGGCTGCTGTGCCAAGTTACCATTGTCTCTGACATATTTCGGACTCTGGGAACCTCATCGAATGTTGTACTGAACGAATTAAATTCTTTCACAAGGCTTGGTGAAGGCTATATTAACCCGTTGATACGTATTTGTTTGCGCTCGGGAGTGAAGTCACTCTGCTTACGTTTAATAGATTTGCATTCTTATATATTCATGCATGAATATGCGATTAATAATAACAGATTATATGTCTTTTCAAAGGTCTAAGTGTTCAACGTTGATATCCGATCTCTGTTGCATGATAACAGTCCTCCAGAAACAGCAATTTGTTTATTTGTGCTGGAAGTGCAGATGGCAACATGCAATATCAAAAACGGGACTTCATACCTTATGAAATAGCGATCGCCAGCTGAATCCAGTTCAGCCTGCTTGGGTCAATTGTCAGTGACAGAATTCATTCTATAACGTCCAGTAGCACTTTTGTACGCAATTATAAATCTTGATATGTTCTCCATGTTTACATGAGATCTCACCTGGAAGAATTACACTTCATCGTTCTTCGACAGACTATGCAACCGGAGCAGCATTCTGTTGTAAACACTGGTCTTACCTGTTGTAAAACTGTATATTATCTTTTATATTAAGTCTTCTAAACAGAATGAGCCCATCTCAAAGTCCAAAACTTTTTTTTTTTTTTTTTTTTTGCTTTAAAACATTAATTCTGAAACTTGAGAAGTGAAGCCCGAAGTGTCTTCTTTCAAAAGATACTACAACTGTGTCCATACTCCAGGGGAGCCAGTAGATACAGCCATTTAAGTTGGGTATGTAATTTGCATGGTTTGTGCTCGGGTGGGGGGGGGGCGCACATCGACGGGTGAAACTGATGTCATGCTCCCTCGGAATTCTCACATTGTGGGCTCGGTCTTCCTATTGAGTAGGGCATAGGGATGATGAATTGGATTGGAACGCACCCGTTACGTGATTTGGACGAAGGCGGCAACAAAATGGGGGAATCTTACTGAATGAAGTAATGAGAGCCCGTATGATAAGCGTTGACTGTACATGATGATATGCCTGAATAATTATCTTAATTCCCCGATGGGGAACGCTCGGGGATGCAGACTGTGAATGGCAAGTGAATGAACCTTGACCGGGTTGCCTCCATGAGATCACGCGATTGTCTGCCATATGAGTGAATGCACTGTTGACGTGAAATACTGGCTTTTGATATTGATGCGAATGCGTTATGATGAACAGGCAACGTTGCAACTTTGTGATGAACAGGTTGCATGGCAACGGAAGATCTAGACCCATGACTAGATCTGAATGCATTTGATGGATATGAAAATGACTTAGCTTATTTCTGATGAAAGCCGGCTGCTGCCTAAGCCGATGATTTTGCAGGATTCGCGGGTTGCGCGCTCCTTCCGCGCCAGGTCGTGCAATGCGATTGAGAGAGATCTCCTGAGTGAATGAGATATGTTTGCTGGTTGTTTGCTCCCCATGGGTTTGATGTTGGCAGAAGTTGAGATGAAGTGACGACGTCGTTGGAAAGGGAAGGGAAGGGAAGGCGGGCTTCCGGAGAAGTGCTGTGCACTGGTTACATGTGGCCTGGAGGCGTTGAAGCGCATTTAGTTGTCTGTGTTTTAGCACACTGAAACAGCAATGTGATAGATTGTGAGCAGACTAATAAAGCAATGGCTTCCATGCGATTGGCTAGGAATTACCCCGCTAATGAAGTGATGATGTACAGCTGCTAGTCTTCCCGCTAGAACTACGCTCCACTATGTTGCACTTCAATTTACTTCGATTTAACACATTTAATAATTTAACCCTGGCAAAACCTGATTATCCAGCATGATTTGAGAATGTTCCTAAGAGCATCTTTGTGTGCTTCAATAGAAGCAAGAAAATCTGCCCTTTTGTTCAAAGGAGTTAACATGGTCAATATCACAAATTTGCTTACATTTTTAGTACAAAGTGCTTTTTTGAGAATTCAGCTTCTGGATTTTCAGATACATTGCATTCTCTGTCTCTAAAGCATCCATCTCAGAAATGACTTTGTTTTTACATGATGAGTGAAATAATAAATGTGCATATTTTTAAAAAAATCTTTAGTGTTACAAATTCAACCAGGACCGTGGGCTCAGAGAGCCAGGAGCTTTTCAACAATAAGACTGTGGTGCAGAAAGTAGCAGATAATGAGGGTGTTAAGTGTTCTGAAGATGACAAAGGGGGAAAAACTGAGGTGGCAGTCTGGAGGGATTAGAGGAGGCTGTAAATGAAGGTAAAACTGATGATATATATATTTTGGCAGAGGGATGGAATGGAGAGGCACAGACAAGGACAAAAGTCACAGCAGAAAATGAGGAAGGATGCTGTTTTATTGTGGAAAAGACACTGAAGGAAACAAAGTAATGGGGTACAAAGAACTGTAGGACCCGATGAAGATCCCAGAATCCAAGTTAGGTTCAGGCCTAAGAGAATAAAATAAGTAAAAAGGAAAGCCAAGGGACACAATGATCAGAGGTCAGACAGCTCAATGACTGATGTGTCACATGTTGAGCACCAAATCTGCTAGTTTTGTTTCTGTGAGATTGTAGAAAATGAGGACACCATGAAGGTGCTCACCATGGAAGTGCAACCTCATCAGCTAAACACAGAGCAACAAGCTTCCCTTGAGCTTTAAGACAATACTGAAACACTCCAGCATCTTGCTCTACTGCAACCACAAACTGAAATGCACCCACAGATGTATGCTGTGTCTGGACCTATGCAATACTCAGCAACACAACAGGATACCTCTACCCCATTCCAGGTGCAGCAGATCCAGGTGGGACAATATTGGAGAGATTTCAGTCAAAGGTGACAGAGGAAAGAGATGGTTTGAATGTGAAATGTGATTCAACAGTAGTGACAACTCCAGGATGGGGAAACAGTCAGGCCACACTTCAGTCAAACTTGAGGCACATAGCGGTGGGTTGAGATGTCAGAGAGAGGCTGAAGGAGCATCTAGTTTAGCAGTATGTTGTTGTATTGCCATTTGATGTTTTTGTACATACAAAAAAACTCTTCAGACTTAAAATATTTGAAAGAGATCATGAGTTTCATATTGAATGGAGAATAGTGTTTAATAGAAATTTAATGCAATATTATTTTAATGGGAAAACTATGGTTTAATAAAACACTTACTAAAATGTTTATGTTGGGTATGCAATGCTTCTTGAATTTAATTTAAATTTGAGAACTGTAATTGTTTTTTTTTTTTTTACATAGTTGAGTAAATATATTTTAAAAGGTTTTTTTGGAGGAAACCAATTACCAATGTGCACTGTTGCAGCACACTTAGTGCTGGAACAATATATTGGCACAGTTGTTGACCAAAAATAACATTAGGACTATTTGAATTCAAGAGAGAAACATAAAACCTGATTCATTATTCCATTCTATCTTTTCGCGCTATGAATATTTATCCCAGATACAATATTATTCATATTTTTGCTATTTTTTTTTTTTTTTTTTTCAAGAAAAGGGGGGAAAGTTTAAATACATTTTGATGGTAATTAAGATTAGGCCACAAATGCTGTTGATTGAACTTAACTTATACTCCAAGATATTTGAGAGTGCCAAGAGGTTCTCCAGAGGATTCTGCCAGTGTTGAATCTGAATTCAATTTTTAAGGCAATAGTTTGTTCCATCAACATTGTTCATAAAGCTTTCCTTTCATAAATGTAGGCCAATTTTACATTCCTGCATTCCTCCAGTTGTCTTATGGACTCTAAAGATTACAATTTAATAATTGTCTTTACAAATGTACTGTAATACTGTACTGTTTTGCAATACTAGCAAAAAACTGTTTTTACATTTGATATATTTGATAAAACTGTGTTAAATTTGATGGATAAATATAATTATCCACATATGTGCCTTGGGCTTCACCTACTAAGTTGTGGTCCCTCTTAAGGTTTTCTACCTTAGCTAAACATGTTTTTTCCACTAAGTTGTTTTTTTTCTTTCACGCTTGCAATTATTATGAATACAAATAAAACTGACGTGTCTTGACGAATATCAGATAAGTGCTAAAAAGAATAAAGAAGGCCCTTGTTTATATTATTGTCCTTCTCAACTATTCCTCTCTCTCTGTTTAAATAGGCCTACTCTTTCCAACATTGCTCTAGTTCTGGGTACCCTCATGAAAAAGTATTGATATACACTCTATTCCTTTTTTAAGATTTCATAAAAAATTTTTAAAAAGCCATCAAATTGAATTATTTAATTTTTGATTTGGTTAAAGATGTAAATATTTAGGCACATGGTACTTCAAAGAATGAAAAAATTACCAAGGCACAGACACGTGTCTAAAATCAAAAATGTTGTTTGTGTTGTTTAATGGCAATAATGCCAATTTCAACATCAGTTTGATTTTTATTCCGTTAGAATTAATTTAGGATTCTGTGATTCTGTAAATTTCGACACTCTCCTTACTAAATGGCAGAGTTAAAACGTGTACATATGAAGTGCATATTGCGCGTCCAAGTGTGCGTGTTTTAAAAGTGGTGCGCAGGACTATATTTACCATATTACCATAATGTGGATGTTCTTTTGTTAAATCCAAAAATTATTTTCTGTTTTTTACCTACCCTGTATTTTTAGATTTAGTCGCTTAATATATTTATACTCCGGTCTCCGCTATTATAAAATGTGTTATTTGTTGGTGTGATCACCAGGGGGAGCAGCGTTTGCAGAGTGTGGATAGATGGATGGATGGATGGATGGATGGATGGATGGATGGATGGATGGATGGATGGATGGATGGCGCCTCAAGTATTTCTCCTCACAACAGCAGCTTAATTATCCAGAGTGGTCGCTCTTTATTAATACATATAGTATGTGTCAATCAGTACAAATAAATGGACGAGTTTGTGCATTTTTTTTTTTTATAAGGCGCTCAAAAAACAATATTAGGAATTAAAGTATAGGATCTCGTGTCCCGCATTTCTGAGTGTTTAAGAAAGTTGTCATTTCATGCAAATCTCATCCAAAAATGGAATCGCTCTTTGCATCTAAAGTTTCATTTGAAAAGAATGGAGCACTCCTCAAGACAAATGGATAATTCTGTTCTAGTATTGTTATGAAAAATCGTTAGGCAGATGGAGAAGATCTGTATGGGCCCGTGTTGTATTGCTAATGTACTACAATTAGTTGCTAAAGACAACTTCTCATTTAGAATCATTTGCAATTCATCGCCGTACTTTACTAAGTCGAATCGGTGTCATGTCTTGGCAAGAGCCCTAATAAAATAGAAAAGTTAGCTACTCATATGTTACTCATATGTGTTGAACCCAAAGCAAGATGCCCAATTGCTTTTTAATAAAATAGAATTAGAACTAAACTCTATTGATTTACTAAACTATTGATAAATTCGTGATTTAGCCTCTAGGAAACTTGCTGTCTAACTCATCCAAGACTCACATTTGACAAAAAAATATATTTATTTGTTCAACATTTAAATATATATATATATAACAACATTTTTGAATGTATTATGTAAATATCCTACAAACTGTCACATAATATTGTCGTGTGGGTTGAGATTAATTGTGGTAATCTGAAATAAAGCGCAAAACAGAGGCTCTTCAGTCTGATTGGTCAGAGACGGAGACGCCCCGCCCACACACATATATCATGGATATTTAAACACGCTCCCGAGAGCGCGTCTCTATATCCAACACCTGCACACTGTGAGGACTCCATCAACAGCCTTAACAACTCACCAATGGTTGTTCAAGTGAAAACACGCATTCGCTATAGCAGCAAAAGCATGGAGGGCAATCAGCAGAAAGTGGAGGCCAATATTTTATTACTTGGAGCTGAGAACGTTGGAAAGTCTGGTGAGTTCTGCAACAGCCTGTCTAATATCATTACTTTTATAAATATGCATGTTGTAGCCTAGTTTACATTTACAGTATTCATTTGATATCAGTTCGAAGCAGACCACTAACAACCTTTTTTTTCCCCCACAGCTCTCACCGTGCGCTTCCTGACCAGGCGGTTTATAGGAGAATATGGAGATATAGGTAGGCTAATAATAGATTGGATAGGCCTACTTGTTCTCCACTGTAATTTGCACCAAAAAAAAAATAGCCCTCACTTTGCTTAACACATTTTCTTCGCATCCACAGAGTCAATATACAGCCATTCTGACAAGATCGACGGTCGTGATATTTGTTTCAACATTTGGGACTCGCTTTGCCCGCAGGTAATATTTATTGCACATTCAAAAATTTACAAATGGTTGAAACCGTGAGTGTTTTGCATGGAAGTAATGCGTAAATCTCTTGTCTCAGAATGGAGAGGAAATAGGATGCGTCAGTGAAAGACAGCTGCAATGGGCGGACGGCTATATCCTTGTTTACAGCATCTGTGACCGCGCAAGCTTCAATGTGGTGCGTCAACAAGTCCAGCGCATACGGCAGGCCAAGCAGAAACCAGCCAGTACAGCTCCGATTATTATCGTGGGGAATAAAAGAGACCTCCAGCACCGGCGCACGGTGTCCAGTGAGGAGGGTCGGCTGCTGGCGCTCTCGGCGGACTGCGGGTTTTTTGAGGTCTCCGCTGCTGAGACGTACCACGGTGTGTTGATGGTGTTTCACGAACTGTTTGAACTCATCCGAGAGGCGCGGGCGCTCAAGAAGGGCACCGCGGGGTTCAAGGGTATCGTGAGGAGCATGTCGGCGGTTTTTGGAAGGAAGCGGACTGAATAAGTTCATATTCCCCCTCTCAAAGCAGAGGAAGATTCAGGGTTAAACCTTTTAATAAATCCATATTGGAACAAAAGACTTGATTAGTGACCTCAACTGGATTTTGCAAGTTGACAATCTTAGGGGGCTGTTCATACAGGAGGCGTCCTTGCATTCAATCTGCGATCTACACATACGTCAGACTGACCTCTTCGCCGTGGTATCGCGCCTTGCGTCATGAGCATCGAATTTTGAGATGCCGTTTTCTGGTGAATTCTATTCCATCTCAGTGCGCTTTCCAATGTTTTTGAATGCATGTAAACAGACAAGTCGGTTCTTGCGTCCTATCTGCGCTGTTTTTTAAATTGTTGATCTATGTAGCAAACATGCGTCAGACGGTCTTTTGACCATTGCATCACATCTTTTTTTTTTCCAGCATATGTCACCATGAGGATTGCATTTATTAGGGGTTATGTCCTGTAGATTCACTTTGAAATAGCCTTCTCAAGACCCCTGCATTCTTTTCCTTTCAGTTGTGTTCAGTCTAACTGTTTTAATGCGTCTTGTATGAACAGACCCTTATACTTTGAATGTTCTAAGAATGTTCAAATTAGGTGAATTCACATAAGGACAAAACTTCGTATCAGTGCTCACACCCAGTTTTTCAAAATATGTTGTAAACTGTAAATTCATGTAGGCTATACTATTATTTCACTGTAGCTGGTGTGCAATTGTTGGATAGAAAATTCCTTATAAGCCCCATTTGTCTATGCAACCATTGAGACTTAGTGAAATTGTTGAGACTGTTCTCACTGTTTTGTGTAATTGTTCCATACAGGTCACATGAAATGCTCAAAGTTGAAAATCTTTGTCTACAATCATGTATATTGAAGTAATGTGATTAGTAACTGTGTTGCATCTCAAAATTAGGTCCACTTTCACCCTGTTTATCCACAACTTTGCTGAAAATAATGTATTTTAAAAGTCCTGTGATACTTCCTGTTTATAACTGCCAAATACAGATTGTTTGATATGTTGTTATTGCAGAGGCCTATGATAAAATTGTTTTATAATAAAACATGATTATTTGAGCGAACTGGAATATCTCTGTTGCATTTTGAGGTAGTAACAGTTCAATTACACTTTTAGTGCACGTGTCATATAACAAAATATCTTACCTTTTAAGCATAATAGCAGAAATTAAGCCATATAGGATCTGAAATTTGCCCATGTCTCAGAATTGGGCTTTGCATGGTTGCTCCCAGGTTACAGATCAGGTTTTAGTCACAAATATCTCAATTGCATTGTTAATACTTAATTCAAGATTCTGGTGCTGGACAGTGTTTCGGCCCTTTATCAAATTCTCTCTAGCAAGTCCACTGTCGGCCATCTTTGGAACACTCTCAGGAAACTATTTCCAGTCATGCCAGTGCAGCTCCTATCTACTTGAATGGAAAAAGACCAAAATCTCAAAAATGGTTGGTTTTTAAGATAATAACATATTTCAAATCAGTAGTAAAATCTGACAACACTGGTATAATAAATTGTGAATAAGCAAAAAAAAAAAAAATTATAATAATTCTAGGCTTGTATTGCTAATGCATGCATTGAGTTGATTGACAGGCGATGTCTGTATCTAAAAGTTTATTGGCTCTTTTACCTGTAAGGCAAGACTTTCTTTCTACATCTGTTGACTGTCATTTGGCGTTCCAGTTTTTCCCATTCATTTTTTAATAGAAGTGGCCCATCTCTGCTAAATAAGCTCTGCCTCTATGCAGTAACAACAAACCCACATTATTTCAAACCTTCGCATGGAGAGCAGATATTTTGGTATCTATTTCAAAGTAAGCAAGCAAATATCCTACATTGTGATTGAAAGTCAATTAACATGTATACAAATATATAGAATTGCATTTTTAGACTTTTTAGCAGAGAGCAACCCAACTGTCTAAATCTGAAAAGGCTGGCACCCAGACTATGACATTGCTAAAATAAAAGTATAGTTATTTCTACTTGAGTTATTTCATTTTAAAGGCCTTTATTTTGGAAAGCAAGACTGTTGCAGTATTCAATAGAGGTTACTATTGAAATGTAATCCACTACAGATTACAGAATACATGCTGTAGAATTTAATTTTCCATTAGATTACTCAAGGTCAGTAATGTATTCTAAATACTTTGGATTACTTCTTCAGCACTAATAGATTTTTTTCACTTGTTTTGACTATAAATCTCTGTCAGTACAGTAAGACAAAATACACATGTTAAAAATACATTCTCTGAAAAACCTGAATATTTTTTGCAGTGTTGTTTCTAAAACAAATCAATCAAAGGTTTACATTTTAAAAGTATTTTTAGATAGTTTTACAGGAAAACAATACAAAAATTATTATAAAAAATAAGATTTTAGCTCTAATATCAGGAAATTATCATCCAACATGATCGTGTCTGGTAACATGTGCATTTAAAATGGCTAGAAATAACATTTTAGCTTAGCGTAAAGCTAACAATTTACACAAGGCTTATTTCTATTTCTTCTGCTCCAAACTTACTCCAAACGTACTTCTCTGTCTGCTTGTATGAATGTAACACATCATAAGAAAGTGTTTCACCGCTGTTCAAATGCACTTTGGATTGCATAATTTATATGTATAAATGTTTTCCATCTGAAAGGACTAAATATTAAATGAAACAAATGGCAATAAAATGCAAAGTAATCTCTTCATTAATCAAAATACTTTTTTAATGTACCAATGGTTAAAATTGCAACTGTAGTGGAATACAGTTACTTATATTTTGTACTTTAAATACGTAATCCCATTACATGATTTCCGTTACTCCTCAACCCTGTAGTATATGATATTAGTATATGAATAATAAATTAAATGAAACTACACATTTGAAATGAGGAGCTGTAATTAATTCAAACACTATTTATTTAGTTTTTTTGTTGTCTGGGAATTGATCCTATAGTTGTAATGCACCCTTTCAGTCTGAAACCCTTAACTATGAGTAAAAAAAGGATAAATCCTAATCTTTGCCTTTTGAAGTCACTTCCTCTTGTCAACTGGCCACTTTGGAAAACCGACCAACTTTTCACTTATCCTAAGCTTGTTTAAATGCAGTGGTAAACTTTTCAGCCTCTCTAATGGAATTAATGGTATTGAGTCCCAACAGGCAGCCCCAAGTCCAGACACCTGAGCATCACATGTTCATTCATTCACATATTAGCAAGCTCAGAGTGGATAAGCTCACATGTATGGACTACTGCTGGCTGTTATATGTGTGGTTTGTGTAAATGACTTTACTGATCTTAAAAGAAATATGACTGAACAACACAGGTGTGAATTCAGTAAAATCACTTTGCACACAGTATTTTAGTGAAAAAACCTGCAACTAATTTACAAAGCGCCCACAATCCATCCCATTACAAAGAAATAATTGTCATTCTTTTCAGTGCAAACATGCCTCCTTTACCTTTAAATGTAAATTACACTGTAAAAATAATTGTTGAGCAAAGTAAAAAATCAAGGCAAAGTGATGCAGTAAGATTTTTGAAGTCAAATTATTTTTGAAAAGAATAATTGTCTTCAGTAACATTGCTTTGTTTAGTCAATGTGAATTTGTTAGTTCAATATATGCAAAAAATCATGTTGAGAGAACTGCTAATTTCTTGTTCAACCCTCATTAAGTAAAAAGACGAGCTCCTAACATTACTCCACAACAATTGACTAACAGTGGGGGGAAAAACACCAACAACTTAAAGTCAATAAACAGCAAAAAAAAAAGAATAAGTAAGCCTTTGACTCTAACCACATTATTTTTTCATGTTGCAATGCATGCTGGAAACTTGCATATCAGCAAATTGTTCAATATGAAATTGTTCATTCAGACAACTCTGTGAGGCTAGTTGGGTCAACATTTAGGGGAATTTTTCATAGTATCTGTGACTCAAAAAAGCCCATAAGGAGGATAAAATGCAATAAAGAATTTTACAGTGTAGGCTCATAATAGATTGTGCCTTATTCACAAAATTCAGAGCTATTTGCCTGATGTAATTAACATTGGGTTATTAAGCAGGCGGTGAACAGAATTGTATTTAATATATGTGTACATATTTTAGCAATTATGGCTGCAGTAATTCAACAAATGATGTAGAGGATTGTTAACCAATATAATAACTGGTCTATTAGTTCAGTGTTTTTCAGCATTTTAAAGACACGATTCTGGTGTCCGAATTGTTAGTCTATCGTATCCTCACGACCTAGCACTCAGAACCGGCCTACATGATGGGGAATTACGCAGTGCAATTTGCATTCAGCAAAGAAATGTTGGCCTTGTTTACACCCATACCTGATTTGCATGATTACTTTAGTG
This sequence comes from Xyrauchen texanus, assembly GCF_025860055.1. Classification (NCBI taxonomy): domain Eukaryota; kingdom Metazoa; phylum Chordata; class Actinopteri; order Cypriniformes; family Catostomidae; genus Xyrauchen; species Xyrauchen texanus. The sequence goes on from NC_068301.1 coordinate 33,068,833, forward strand.
AATCACATGCTAAAACAATGCAGACAACACATGAAAATAAAAAGTGCCATCAGTGGGAGCAATTCTATCTTAGTGGTTTGACACATCCTGTAGATTTCTATTAAACCAGACTGTGGCCATACTAAATTATGCAGTTTCCACCAATTTCATGAGATGTGAGGAGTGAATAATATTTGCCTGTTTGTTTGCACACAAATTATTTATAAGATATATTAGAGTGAATAAGAGCTTTAATTTAGAACCCAATTGTCTCATACTTTTTCAGAAAGAGCCATGGGAAGGAAAAGATTTAGAAAGAGAAATGGGCAGCTGGCTCTTACTGACAGTGCCCCCCTACTGCCAAGTGGGCGCTTTGCGGGGGAGCTGATTGAAACCATGTAAGCTGTTGCTATGCACATCACAATTTCCCTCGTCAATGTGTAATGTCATCACTGACGCAGACGTATCTCCATCCATCTCAGTGACACACCAGCCTGAATTCCTCCTACAACCATGTTTACGCTAACGTTTACATACAACCATGCGCATGATTCATGAATATTCACAATTGATCATGGGGCATCATTTTCAGCCATATTTCATCATGCTCTCACAGCAGAGGCAGAAATTAGTGGGCCATTCTGAGGAAACGTTAGCATTTTTACAAGTTAATTTGAGACAATTTAAGTTACTCCTGAACTTTCAAGAGATAATATTTCCCATCAAGTACCAGGGCTGTAACCACCATACAGTATACTGTACAGTATCTGTACCAACATATGGGAATTCGTCCCTCCAATATTCAGGATGTGGTCAGCTGATTTTTAAACTATTAGCACCAATCCTACATTTGTGGTTAACATTTTTAAAGTACCAATAGTTATCATTAAAAACTTTAAGCCAAACCTTATTTCAGCCCAAACACAATAAGTTTGGATCTTATATACTTATATAGATAAGTGGGGTACTATAATATGCTAGTATTGCTTACCAAAAATGGTAATAACCAATTACATTTCTTTCCACATATGTTTTGCACCAATCCTGTTACATTTATAAAATGTTAATGTTTTAAAAGGAATGTTGCATTATGTGGTAAATATCAGTGCAATAAAAAATTACAACAAAAATAAAATAATAACAAAATTACCATGTAAAATCATTTAACCACACCATATTATTTTTAGTCAGCATTCTTGTGCCTTGTGCTAACAACACAATTTTTTTCTATAAAAATGAATCACTGATTTTCTTTGAGTTCAACTGTTGAGCTTCATAAGACCAATATTAGTGTAAACATAATGAAATAAAGACTATATGGTAAAAAAAATTTCATTATGTTACTTCCTTAAATATGATGACAAGTAAATTCCATCAAAAAATCAAAGTGTTGTGGTGATGAATGGGGAAATGTAAATGGCTGACATTCTGATGAAACAAATATGTCAAATAAAAATTAATTTTTATTTTAAATTTTCACAACTATTTTCACAACTATTTCTGGCCTTAAAAGATACAAGAACTAAATCAATGTGGAACATTGTATTTCAAAAGGAGTACAACGTGCTACTTAAAGAAATAATTCACACAAAGATGAAAATCTTTTACTCACCCTCATGCCATCCCAGATGTGTATGACTGATTCTTTTTTCAGAACACAAATTACAATTTTTAGAAGAATATTTCAGCTCTGTAGGTCCATTCAATGTAATGAAAGGGTGCCAAAATTGTGATACTCCAAAAAGCACATAAAAGCAGAATAAAAGTAATACTTACAACTTTTCCCATGCCTGCTCTACCTCCTCTATTGTGCAGGACATGACGTGCAAAGTGATCATGTGTTACGATCCCCTGTTGTCTGGCCTATGTTCTCTGTCTCACTAGTCACGTTCATGTCACGTTTCCTTGTTGTCTGCTCTGTGTTTTCCGTTTCACCCGTCACCGATCCCGTTCCATGTCACGTTTTCCCTGCTGTCCGCCCTGAGTCTCACTGTCCGTGTGTTTAACTGCACTTCCCACAATTCTCGGATCACACTCCCAGCCCTGATCACTGTGTTATTGTCCGCACCTGTCGGTTATTTTGTCATTACCTTGTCTGTTTATTTAAACCCCGCTTTCTCCCCTTCCCGTTGTCGTTCGTTGATGTTCCATGTCTCCGCTCATGTATGGTTTCACTCTGTCTTCGTGTTCGCTGCCTGTCTGTCAGCCCGCACAAGGTTACCCTGTTATCTGTCCGTCCGAGGTTACCCTGTCGTTCTCCGCCCTCCGTATCCTCTAGTATTTAGTTTGCCTTTTTCCCATCGAGGACTTTCTTTTGTTCCTGTGTTTTGTTTATTCTGTTTTGTTTCAATAAAAGCCGCATTTGGATCCACACCCCCGTCTGCCTTCTCCTGCTTCCACACATCATAACATCATGTTTATTTAGCATTTTGTTTTGCATTCCTTGCATTGTTTGAACATGTTTTATGAACAACAATAATGTTCTGTCGGCATTAAGGGAAATTTAGACCCTACACATAAACTGATTTTAATGTATTTTTTTTATAGTTTTTTTTTATTTTTGAGTAAAATAATGTCTGTGGTAACATTACTTTACAATATGTGATGAACAGAAATAAAGCCCAGATTGTTTTGAGTTGACAGAAAGTGTACGGTAACTCAGATAACTACACTGTACAATTGTAGTGAGCAGTATTGCATCACAAAATGCACAACACATCGAACCTTGAGGTAGATGGGTTACAATAGCAGAAGACCACGTCGGGCACTTTAATAGGACCATAGTTTCCTAATAAAGTGCTCAGTAAGTGTAGTTCACAGATGGCAAAATGGCAAAAAAAAAAAAAAAAAAAAAAAAACACTTTCTTACAGAGAATTTTTGTCTTATTTTCCAGTAAAAATATTTACAAATCCTTAAATAAAATTACAACTTACTCGAGAAGCAAAATAGCATGATATAAAATCTTGTTTTCAGGGAAATCTTAAGGTTTATACTTAAATCAAGAAACAACTGTTTGCCAATAGGCTAAAAAAAATAAACTTGTTTTTCCCTTTGTTTTTACCCAATTGGCAAATAATTGTTTCTTGATATAAGCATAAACCGCACCAAATTTATTTACATTTCTCAGAAAATAAGACAAAATATCTTATGCCATTTTGCTCAACTAATTAAATATATCTTGTTTTAAGAATTAATAAAACATTTTGACTGGAAAACAAGACAAAAATACTCAATAAGAATATTATTTTCTGCAGTGAAGTATTTGTTAGAATTTTTAATTAAAGAGCAAGAGTTCTGACATGATGCCTATGAGGTGAAGCACAGCCTGTGTTTATGTTTGCCCTGTAACTTCATAAAATTAAAACTCTCTTTTTAATCCATGGCAAAACCCATATAACAATGTTATCATCCTTATGTGCCCTTATGTGACATAACAACGTCACAAGGTCCTTGAATACGAAGGCAAAAGAACAATGAAGATGTCAGAGTAATGTCTCTGTGCCTCTTGTTCTCTATCACTATTTTGCTCTTTGTCCTTTTGCTGCTTTTCCTAATTTCATTTTCAAAGATAAAGAGTGCCTTCAGGCCTTTGGTGGTCTGCTTACTCAATATATGGTGGAGCTGTGTGAGGGGAGTTAGGCACAAGAGGGATTGTGGGAACAGACAGGCTCTGAACGCTGCGTTCATGTGGGATTCAGCACGTACAGATGTGGTATACTGAGTCGCCACATCTCAAGGGTTCTTCAGTAGGGAAGAGTGCGCCAATCAAGCACAAAAGCTAGTGCTTGTAAAGTGAGAGAGGTTCACCATTTATTGTGGAAGATTAACTCTATTGTTCATCATACAGATAGTACAACCTGAATAAAACAAGATTACATGAACTTAAATGAATATTACAAATTAAGACCACCAAGCAACCACTAATGATACTGATTTAATAACCCTAGAATCTCTTTCAACAACAAATGCACTGCAGAATGGTCCTAATGGTCATTACACAATGAGTTAAGATTACAGTCAGTGATTTCAGGGAAGATAATAATAATAATAAATTTAATTTCTATAAAGCCTTTCCACAACCTCAAGGAAACTTTACACCCCATACACATTTAACAGGACAAAGTACATAAATATACATTTCAGCAGAAGTCACAATCTTAATTACAAAGGGGGAAATAAAACATCAAACAGTAATAGACAGATAATGCACTGAGAAAAGATGTAAAGATAGAAATAGAGGAGATATCACAGAGGCTCTAAGGTAGAAAGTTCCACAGTTTAGGTGCAACTACACTGAAGGATCTTCCACCAAAATTGGATAGACAAAATCTAGGGACAGACAAACATTTGGAATCAGAAGAATGAAGTGTGTGTGCTGGTGTGTATGGATGCAGCAGGTGCCAGATCATTGAGAGCTTTGTATGTCAGGAGAAGAATTATAAACTTAATACGGCATGAGACAGGCAGCCAATGAAGACTAAACAAGATGGGAGTAATGTGTGCAGAACACTATCAAGATGGCCTGAAAAACAGGGTCATGCTTGTTTAACAACACATTCAGGATGCAGAAAAGACATGAAGTGGGCTGATATGTGGGTGATAGCTCTTGACCAGCGCACTGCAATACAATGATGCTTGATTACTGGATATTGTGCTTCACTATAACATGTCTTACACTATAACATGATGAGGACAGAAAAATCTAGTCTGATCCAGATCTGGAAAGGATGTGTGCATAATTTTCTTCAAAATGCAGCACGTCAACTTGCTGCAAGGAGAGATGAGGAGGTGGCATTTATTTTGCTGTTGGAAGATTCTACAGATTTCTTCCCTTAAACCACCAAAACACATCCTTACAACATTGTCAAAATGCAACCTTAATTGGCAGGAAAGAAGATTTACCTTGACAAGATTTTGTACCAGCTAAGAGAGACTAAGAGAGGCAGCTTACAAAGGCTTTATGGATATGTGTTAGTGTGTGCTTTTGTGTCTTGCTGAAATTATATCCTTAAACAGTATCCTTTTATTCACTCCATTGTGTAACAACTACTACAGTTGTGGCAAAAAAAAAAAAAGAAATGACTGTAACTAAGCACTAACTACTGGCAGTTTGACAAAACCTTTTTTGCTAAACTACTTACATATTCTTAGATTTAAAGGGTGTCCTTCTTCCAACTATTTTCTGACCTCTCCACTGGTATTCAATGGGATATGTATACTAATTCATTGCTGACCACTTCAGAACAGTCCACTGTTTTATTTTCAACCTGGGTGTTGTTTGAACAGCTTTCAGAGCACAACAGTGCACACCCACTTTTTCAGCCATCTTGGTTCCAAAGTATTTTACCCATTCTTTTTGTCTATTGTAATTTCATAAAGTCTTACATAAAAGAGTTCTAAGCCATGAACCAAACCAACAAGCTTTGAGGTGGACAACAACATTACAAACTTTGATTTAAAGCTGAAAAATATTACAAAATCAGACCAAAAGGCACAAGACTGTATTTTATGAGGGAATGAGCTACAATCCCATGAAGCATTGGGAATGACACACTCACATTAAAGGCAGTGCGTCATAGAAGTGTGCAGTTGCTTTTGAGCTCTTTTGGTTTGCAGCGATTCTCTGATTGGTGGATATTTCTCAGTGTCTTGAGACCATATAAAGGCAGTCTTGGTCTGGGTCTCATTACTCAATGTCTTGGTCTGGGTCTCAACACTAAAAGTCTTGGTCTGGATCTGGGTCTCAACACTAAAAGTCTTGGTCTGGATCTGGGTCTGGGTCTCAACACTAAAAGTCTTGGTCTGGATCTGGGTCTCAACACTAAAAGTCTTGGTCTGGATCTGGGTCTGGGTCTCAACACTAAAAGCCTTGGTTTGGATCTGGGTCTCCTTACTCAGCATCTTGGTCTGGATCTGTGTCTCATTACTCAGTGTTTTGGTCTGGATCTGGGTCTCGGCTTATGGTCTTAGTCAAGATCGCAGTGCATTACCAGTGCACTAAATGTGATAATAATTTTTATATATATTTTGCGTGGCATCTTCACCGTTACTGAGAACTTAAAAGTACTTCTGCCTCTGTCATCATGTTCACTCATCACATGAATGGACTGTAAGTTAAATAATTATGGTCAAACAACAAAAAGCGATCATTAGTTATTTATGGTTATTACTGCCATTTTAACTCTACATGCCATTTTTAGTCATGTAGAGGCCATGACTTTACTCACGGACCCAATAAGCTTGTTACATTGCGGAGTTGTAAGCAGTAGGGCTGCATGATTATGATTATTTCACTTGATATTGTAATCACTATTAATAATATTAATTAATATAAACGTATTGCATACTGTATTATTGTCATGTTTATTCTGTTGGTTCATGTTTTCATGTCTTTTATTTTGAAAATCTAGTTCCGGTTTTATGTCACGTGTTCCCTAGTCAAGTGATTCCTGTTTCCCTCATGTGATCTTGTCATGTGTTTCCCCTGATCATGTGTCTAGTTTTCATAGGTTCATTGTTTGATTACTTTGTTATTAGTCTTGTATTTTCATTGGTTCATTTAGTCTTGTTATCTTGCTTATTGTTTAGTCTTGTGATTGATTGTGTTGTTTACTTGTTAACCATGTCCTTGTATTTAAGCACTTATGTTTGCCATAGTCTTTTGTCAGGTATTGTTAATGTAACTTTGTTGTTTTGATTATGTCAAGTCAAGCCAAGTCAAGTTTTTGTCATATCTAGTTCATGTTTATGTTAAGTACATGTTTGTAGTTAGGGTTTTGGGATTCCACTTTTTGGAAAATAAACTGCACTTGGGTTCACACTTCATCATCGTATCTTCGTCTACCTGTTTCCAGCAACTTTACAAAATACCTGACCGCTATAATGTGTTTCTCGTGTCGCCGTCACAGACTTCAATCACCATGATTCCCGGCCCTCATCACTGTGTCATTGTGCTCACCTGATTGTTGTTTTGTCATCATCATGTCTGTGTATTTAAACCCCGCTGTTCCTCCATTCCCTTGTCGATCGTTGATGTTTTGCTCATGTTTGGAAGTAGTTGTCATGCCTGTCTTATCGTATTCATCCCAGTTCATGTTCCCTTGAATGTTTTCGTGTTTTGGTGTCAGTTTTCCCACCGTGGATGTTTCCTTTGTTCCAGTCTGTCTTGATTTCACCTTGTTCAATAAAACCCGCATGAAGATCCTCACTCCTCGTCTGCCTCCTCCTGTTTAACGTTACAGAACGATCGAACAAGATATGGATCTAGCGGTGTTACGAGCCAACTATCGTCTGCTTAACTTAATGCAAGAGGACCGTCCTGTGGAGGACCACATCTGCGATTTTCGAGCTAGCGAGTGTCACAGACTTTCCAGACTCCTCCCTGGTGGTTTTCTTCCAGGCCAACCTGAACAGTTCGCTCAAGGAGCGGTTGCCTCCGGCGATGCGTGGCCGGACGCTCCGCAAATTTATGAAGGAGACTCTGCTGACCTGCGGCTCGCTGTTCACTGTGGGCGTCGTCAAGGAGGACCCTGCCTCTCCTCCCACAGTGGTGACCCCCCAGTCGTCCATGGCTCGTCCCTTCGCGCCTGCCCTGCCTGCCAGTGAGCCAACCCCCACGCCTGCCTTGGTCAACGAGCCAGCGCTGCCAGTCTCGTCCACCCGGAGGAGGAGGAGGAGGAGAGGAAAGGCTTCCGCTCCCCAGTTCACACCTGCCACGGTCAGCGAGCCAGAGCCAACGCCAGCCACGGTCAGCGAGCCAGAGCCAACGCCAGCCACGGTCAGCAAGCCTGAGCCCACGCCAGCCACGGTCAGCGAGCCTGAGCCCACAGCAGCCACGGTCAGCGAGCCTGAGCCCACACCAGCCACGGTCAGCGAACCTGAGCCCCCGCCTACCACGGTCAGCTTCCCAGCGTTGTCAGCCTTGTCTGCCCAGAGGAGGAGGAGAAGAGGGAAGGCTTCTGCTCTCCAACCTCCGCCTTCCACGGCTCCGTCCCCAGAACCTTCCGTGGCTCTGCCTTCTATGTCCAACAAACCAGAGCTCACGCATACCACGGCCAACAAGCCAATGCCTGCAGCCCCGAACGTCAGTGAGCCAGTGCCTGTAGCCTCGAACGTCAGTGAGCCAGTGCCTGTAGCCTCGAACATCAGTGAGCCAGTGCCTGAAGCCTTGAACGTCAGTGAGCCAGCGCCAGTAGCCTCGACCGTCCCAGAGCCAGCGCCAGTAGCCTCGACCGTCCCAGTGCTCCGCCTCTCGAGCCTCCCATTGTTCTGCCTCTCGAGCCTCCCAGGGCTCCGCCTCTCGAGCCTCCCAGGGCTCCTGAACCTGTCCTTGTCCTGTGGCCGACTCCCAGGCCTCCTGAACCTGTCCCTGTCCTGTGGCCGCCTCCCAGGCCTCCTGAACCTGTCCTTGCCCTGTGGCTAGCTCCTTGGCCATCTTGTGCTCCCCGTGGACTGCCTGCTTTCCCTCTGTGCCTCTGTGGACTGCCTGCCTGCCCCCTGTGCCTCCGTGGACTGCCTGCCTGCCCTCTGTGCCTCCTTGGACTGCCTGTCTGCCCCTTGTGCCCCCTTGGAATGTCTGGTTGCCCCGTGTGCTCTCCTTGGTCTGCCTGACCCCCCTCACCCCTTGGACGATTTTGTTTTGTTTTTTTGTGTATTTTTTGTTCTCTTCTAGGAGCGTCTGGAATCCACTCCTCAGAGGGGGGGTTATGTTACGATCCCTGGTTGTCTTCCCGTGTTTCTCGTGTTGCCGTCAGAGACTTCAATCACCATGATTCCCGGCCCTAATCACTGTGTCATTGTGCTCACCTGATTGTCGTTTTGTCATCATCATGTCTGTTTATTTAAACCCTGCTGTTCCTCCATTCCCTTGTCGATCGTTGATGTTTTGCTCATGTTTGGAAGTAGTTGTTGTGCCTGTCTTATCGTATTCATCCCAGTTCATGTTCCCTTGAATGTTTTCGTGTTTTGGTTTCAGTTTTCCCACCGTGGATGTTTCCTTTGTTCCAGTCTGTCTTGTTTTCACCTTGTTCAATAAAACCCGCATGTAGATCCTCACTCCTCATCTGCCTCCTCCTGCTTAACGTTACATAATGTTACCACCTTCAGTTGAGACATACCTCTCGTATAGGGTTGTCAACCATCCCATAGAATACGGGATTGTCCCATATTTAAACATGAAATGATGCGTCCCATTTCAAATCCACATGGGATGCTAAGCTTGGCTCAGACGGTCAGGTGGATATTTTACCAGTAACAGATTGTTTTTAGAGGAAAAGCATGAAATGGACCATATTTTTAATATTCTGTTGCAATCGACAAGCTGGTCCTGGAACTGAGCTTCCATAGCAGCCTTCAGATTGCGTACTTCCAGGGGGCCGTGCGTGAGTCCTTGATGGTGACTGGGGATCGCAATTTGCACCATTTTGACCAGTGATATTTTCCTATTTTACATTTTCCCATCCAGATAAATGTTTGCAGGGTGCCCTGCTGAAAAGACCAGCCAGGGGTGCATTTCCCAAAGGCATCGTTAGCCAACTATGGTCGCAAGTTCCTTTGTTACCAACATAGATCAACGATTTGAAGACGAAGTATGCAAACAATTAGAGACAGCTGGCTGGCTTTTAAAGCGGAGGCTGTATTGTGATTGGATGAGATTTCTGATAGATGAATCCTATATCTCCCTGATAGAACTACGCTCATGCTCACATTTCTATCAGAAATATTCAAGGTTATTGGAATTAATGCAAACAAAAGATACTTAGATAATTTGGCAGAAGCCCATCCTACAGTTCATCACTCATATGCTGCTTGAACCATTGGATCATGCCAGTGGCAATGACAGCAGGGGTGCAGAGCTTACACCAAAGGGACTGGAACCTGTTTTGAACCTAGCCCCCAAAACAAAATCAAACAATTTGATTAGACTCAGGACAGCAACATTTAACTTTCGACTGAGCCCTCCGACCACTAATTCTGACACAAGCTCAACAACCCAATGGTTTGTACTTCAACTACCTGGATATACTTGGGCTTGGGTTCTCACTTTGCAGTGGAAAATTGCACAAACCTTCTTTGTAACTTATTAACATCCACCAGGGGAGTGTGCAACGGATTGCTCAGATACACTAAAACATTGACACAAGAATAGAAAAACATTTTTGAATTATACAGAAAAAGTCTTAATGTGATATTAACTTATTATAGTGGCTGCATGTTCCTGTTCAGAAACTTACTTTGTTCTGAAGATCTCTTATATCTCAAACCATTTAAAACATTGAACTGAGGTCCAATGAGGAAATAAATATATTTAAAGTCCTGTAATTTCACCTCTAACTGTAGAAAGTTTTTGTGCCTTATTAAAAAACTCAAAGCCATGGTAAATCACTGTAATTCATTGTCTTAATGTTGATTCAGCTCTAAATCTTGCCCTCCAGAGAGTGTAATGGACCCCAAGCAGTGAGAGCTAATCATTAATCTCTATACTAAATCCTTAGGAATGTAGGAGTCAGTACTCAAATACAGCAAAATATCCAGTCACAAATTTAGACAGAATCTTTTAAATACATTTTAGATCGGTTTGTGTGCAATCAAAAAAAGGAATTCAAGAAAATGATTCAATAAGAGGGAATCACCTTCCCTTCTTTTTCAATTTTTTATGTTGTTTTTTCAAGTTCTTCTTGATAGCTTAGCTTGTATTGAACCCAACACTTTCCTTTAGGGTGTACAGAATACATTTCTGTTGGTGTATGAAATGGTGAAAGTCATTTCAATCTTGACTTGAATCAAAGTCCTTTATTTGCAATACAAGTGGTAATGTAGCGATAAACATTTAACATGTCTAAAGCCACAGTGGCCTTGTCACAGGAACACACAGGATATACGGATGTCCTCATAAGCCTTAAGGTTTCCATTTTGCCCATCTTTTGTATCAATGGGGTATCCTTTTCAGTACATCACTGGGAAATGAGGTGGTCTCTGAATGAAAAGAGGGGTTTAATGTATTTAGCTTTCAGAAATGTACATTTACATTTACATTTATGCATTTGGCAGATGCTTTTATCCAAAGCGACTTACAGTGCACTTATTACAGGGACAATCCCCCCGGAGCAACCTGGAGTTAAGTGTCTTGCTCAAGGACACAATGGTGGTGGCTGTGGGGATCAAACCAGCGACCTTCTGATTACCAGATTACCAGTTATGTGCTTTAGACAACTACACCACCACCACTTGTACATTGTAAATGTACAATCTCATAATATCTTACAGTAGACATAAACATCAATAGACATAAACACATGCAGGTACATGGTCATCAATATGGTCATCACTAGTGACCTCTTGTAACACCACCTCTTCACTGAGCTACTGCAGCAACCTAACAATGTGATCTCTGCTTCTGCTACAGCGATATTATCTGAGAATTATCAACTTTCATCTACAGGGATAGGCTAATGCAAAATGTTGAAATGGAAACAACAAAATGGGATTGATTACATTTTGTTTTTCTTATAGATGATTGTGACTAGGTTAGCTGTGTTCAGAATAGAGCCAGCTGGTAGGTAGCTGTGCAGTATGTAAACCTCACTCCCCTGGCCTCAAGAGGTGCACTAGCGACTGATGCTAGGGGCTGTAGCCTTTAGTCTCCTTGTTAGCAGGCCTGCCATAGACACCAGTTCGAATCCCGCATGGAACAGATCGTGTAGGACCGGTTACACATAAACTGTAGCTACTATTAAAAAATGTAAACACTATGCATTATGTAATAACAAACATTTCAAATAGTTGTAGTATAGTTACATTCAGGGTTGGGGAGTAACGGAATACATGTAACAGATTACATATTTAAAATACAAAATATTAGTAACTGTAGTCCTCTACAGTCAAATAATTGGTATTAAGAATATGGTTACATTCAAATATTTTTGAATTTAAAATTTTGATTACTAAAGAGATTACTTTGCATTTTATTGTCATTTGTTTAAATGTATATTTAGTCTATTCGGTTGGGAAACATTTATCCGTATAAACAATGCAATCCAAAGAGCATTTGTATAGCAGTGAAACACTTTCATACGAGCAGACAGAAGTAAGTTTGAAGTATGTTTGGAGCAGTAAAAATAGAAATAAATCTTGTGTAATTTGTCACGTGAACATTAAACAGTAACACTTTACAATAAGGTTTTCGATTTGTTAACATTAGTTACCAACATTAATTAACATGAACTAACAATGAACAATACATATTAAGCATTTATTAATCTTAGTTAATGTTAATTAAAATCAAAAGTTATATTAGTTAACATTAGTTAATGCACTATGAACTAACACTGAACAACTGCATTTTTATTAACTAACATTAACTAAGATTAGTAAATGCAGTAGAAAATGTGTTTTTGTTTTTGTTAATTGTTTGTTCATTATAATGCATTAACTAATGTTAACAAATGGAACCTTATTGTAAAGTGTTACCCATTAAGCGTTATGCTGAGCTAAAATATTATTTCTAGCCATTTTACATGCACCTTTTCTCAGGCACGATCATATTTCTTTATTAAACAAAATCCACGTAAGATAAACCCCCCCCTGATGATTTCTGTCATTTTTGTGCAGCCCTTGTGTTGTTTGCAGTGTGCTTTGTTAACACACTGATTTGTCTATTTCACATTCTGTAAAAGTTGCTTGCCATCCTTGCATTTTATGCATAAATACAAATTATCAAAATATCCTGCATACTGCAGAAATAGTATTAAGTTGTATGTAAATACAGTATTTTGAACATAGCCTTCATAATATTACAGCTAGTAAGACTCAACATTTAAGCTACAGCCTCTCTAAAATAACTGGTTTACTGAGCCTTCTGTACTAATGGAGCAAGGTTTTAGCCTGTGGGGTCTTTTTTGAACTTGGGTTGAACTCATTTCAGCGTGATTTTGTGTATTTTCATCCATTTATTATATATATATATTTGTCTCATATTCAGCTTATTCATGGGTGCCCGCTCACAAATTGAACCAAATAGTGTCATTTTCTTCCCAATAACACCTAAATATGGCATCTGCTGGCTATGTTGTAGGTAAGCTCAAGTTGGCTGTTTTCAAGGAGTGACTTTTATGGCGACAATGAGGTCATAATGGCTTAAAAAAGAACACATTCCATTCATTCCATTTTCTGCTGCAATTCAGGAACACAATTCCAAAGCCTTGTTCTCATCTTCCCTTTAAAGCAGATAAGTCTAACATAGGCTAAGAACTGTTACACTTTGCCCCCTGTCAAACCATGCAGGGGTTCCAAATGCTTAGCATGAGTTTGACCATGGGATTAATAACCAACCAAAAACACACTCTCTGTCAAGGTTGAACTCAACAGACCCCTCACTGGGAACAACACCTTTAAACCTACAGTATCCTGTATGTTTTTTTTTTTTTACTTAAAGCTATCCAATGATATCCACAAAGTACAGAAATCATGAGAGAATGGCAAACATTAACTATGGTGCACTCAGGAGGGCCCCTATAGGAAAGGAAAATCACATATGAGATCTATTTAACACTGCAATTGATTAACCTAGAAATCACTTTCGTTAATTGCATTTCAAATGGAGATATTTTGCTTGAGTCTACTGTGGGTCAGATGTTTCCCCAAAAGTCGGCATTACAGGGGGGGCCTAGGGTTGGCACGAAAAGTTTCTTTAATAGAAGCCAAAAAGGGCAAAAGGTTGATAATAACTCTCCTGAGCTATGAAAGATCAACCTCCGTGCAATAAAATTCTCCTCTGGGCTATGACCTCCACAGGGTTTCCAGAAACCGAGACGTCATTTTACTGCACATAATAACTCACCCCAGGTCTAGGTGAGGCATTCAAGGCAGGTGTGTACTCAGATGGTATTTGAGACGGCATTGCTGGCATTCCACTGGGCACCTCATCCGCCTCCGGTCCAAAATTCCACTCTTTTTAGTCCAAACGCTGCTCAGGGTGATACAGTGCAGTACAGAGCTGGCTTCTCACCAGCCCATACACCTGTTTTTGATGACGGCTCGCTCCACGACGCACCTGTGCTGCTGATCACTGCTGCTGACAGCTAAATTAAACTCACATGCGAGATGTCCTCCTGCGATCTGATTTTAATTTGACAGGGAGTGTGACCTGTAACAGCTCAATCTTTAGGAGCTCATAAACAGTAGGCCATTATCAGCACAGCAGAGAGGTAGAAAGGTGAAGCTAAATGGTCATATGCTTCATTGATCTGACATATTGTCAACATGTGGAAATACTCCAGCCTATGTCCAGAATGTTGTACTATTACTTGTATGTTAACAACCCATTTGGCAGTACTCCAATCTTTACCCTTTGAAATATTTTTAAATATTAAGGATATGGATTACCCATAAATGTATATAACCTGTGTCAAGAACGAGAATGCTGGGATCTACTACCTACATCAATAGGTGGGAGCAGAGGCAAACAAAAACATATATACAATGCATGCAAGACTTTGGGGCGCCACATTAAGGGGGGCACTGGCGACACACCAAGGGGGTGCAAGTTACTTGGGACAGTTACCCTGTTAACCTTATCTCTAATGCTAAACCTAACGTTACCTCAACCCTTACTCTTAACCCCTACCCCTAAACTCCAAACCTTAACCCTACTTCTAAGCCTACCCATAACATTAACCTCAGTAGCAGCAAATGTGAATCTTGTGAGAGTTTTGTAGAACAACATGTAGTTACACAATAAATACATTGCATTGTATGTATTTTAAGACACCTAATATAAAGTGGGACCATAAATATTATTCAAATTAATTTCATGCCTAGATTGACAAACTTGTATCCAGCTGTGGAGCGGAAGGGGGCGGGGCCGGGTCGGAATATCACGCGCCTCATCAGGCCGATTGGGGACCGGGCGCGTGATATTCCGACCCGGCCCCACCCCCTTCGCTCCACACTAGCTTTATTTGGAATAAAATTAATCCTATGATACGGAGAGGCACCATTTCTTTCAAATCCTGTTTTAAGGAGAAAATTGTTATAGTGTACTCGCTTGTTAGTACAGATAATTTGAAACCTTTGACTTTGTTAAGATAAAAATGGGAGGAACTCAATGTACAACCATTGGACGAGCTGTGGCAGGACATCCTCAACAGAATATAATTATCTTCAGTTTTTTATCCAGTATAAAGTAAAGTTGACTAATTAAACTTAATTTTTACAATGTGTGTGACAAGAGAACCAGGCATTCTCTCATATATGTTCTGATCATGTTTAAAACTGTTTTCTTTTTTATACATTTTCTCCTTTTACTTAGAGCAGTTTTTGAGGTTGTTCCTCAGGAAATGCATGAGTAGCCCAGGTAAAGAAATGATGGCTTTAGCAACACTTTTTGCTAGTAATGTTCTAATTAAATGGAAAAATAAAGTAGTACCTACATTTAAACACTGGATGATCTCAATGGCAATGTTAGGTTAGGCACTGTTGTGTTATCGAAAAATAAAATGAACAAAAAAAATAAACTTGGAACACATTTTGAGAGTGTGTTGTTAGTATATGTGCTGTATGAATGGATCTGTGGCTAATTGGTAGGTTTAGTTTTGAAATGACAGTATACATGCTGTAAAATGTAATTTGTAACATATTATTACTCAAGGTCAGTAACGTATTCTAAATACTTTGGATTACTTCTTCAGCACTGGTTGATTTTTTCACTTGTTTTAACTACAAAAACTCTGCCAGTACAGTAAGACAAAATACACATTCAAATACATCCTCTGAAAAACCTAAATATCTTACGGAGCAGGGGCGGACTGGCCATCGGGAGAACTGAGACTTTTCCCGTGTGGCTGGCCGTGAAACGGGGCTGAATGGGCTGCAATAAGCTGAAATGGGCCGCCGTGTTATGCAGATTGGGCCACAAAATGGCGCCGCCATATGCCGAAGGGGGGAGTGATATGCAGAAAAGAACAGCCACACCCTAATATCAAAGGCCTTACTAGAAAAATAAATTATGATCCAACGTGAATTTTCTTAATAAAAAAATATGATCTTGTCTGGTCACATGTGCATGTAAAATGGCTAGAAATAGCATTTTTGCTTAGCGTAAAGCTGACAATTTACACAAGTTTTATTTCTATTTCTTCTTCTCAAACTTACTTCAAACGTACTTCTCTGTCTGCTCGTATGAATGTAACATCATAAGAAAGTGTTTCACCACTGTTCAAATGCACTTTAGATCGCATCATTTATATGTATAAATGTTTTCCATCTGACAATAAAATGCAAAGTAATCTCTTCAGTAATCAATTTTTTTTTAATGTAACTGTATTTTAATTACCAATGATTTAAATTGCAACTGTAGTGGAATACAGTTACTAATATTTTGTATTTTAAATACGTAATCCCGTTACATGTATTCCGTTACTCCCCAACCCTGCTAATAACCAGATGTATGCCAAATAATTGACATACATTGACATAAGCGCTTGCTTCGCTGATAATTTTTTAACGGTTGATCACTAATTTTAGAGCTGTTAAGTCTCTTTCAGGTTATGAAAAATCTCAAAAATATGGGGTATTGTGCATCCTAAGAGAGAAACTAAACTCCTAAAAAAGTGTAAAGAGAATAGACTAAAATTTATAAAGGTGAACACAGTCATTTTGTATGCAAGTCATCTTGGACTTAAACTGACACCTAGGGGCCTGGATGCAGCATTATTTTAAAATGTTACCTATGCCATTGTAGAAATTTAGCTTTCACAGTCAGCCATGATTTATTTAATCCATGAGTGAAAGTGTTCAATAACAGGGTGGGAACTGAGATTAAGTGAGTAATGACACTGAGCCTTCATCTCATGTAAGTGCTCATAATTTAATATATATGTTTCAAAATTACAAATCATTTCTTAATAAGTACAACTTTTTTAATGAGTTCACATTTAAAACTTGTGAATTATTTAAGCTGTAAAGTTGTTTAAATTGTTGTTTTTATGATACTTTAGGGTTTTGGGGTTGAACACTTCAGAATGTCAAGGAACCCTCCGTCCTCCCCACAGCCTTCATGGCTTGACGATTGGTGGAGGCTGTCCCCCTCCACCTTGAAGGTGTATGTAGCCGCTATTTTGGCCCACCACAATGCAGTGGACGGTAAGTCCTTGGGTAAGCATGACCTGATTATGACGTTCCGTAGAGGCGCCCGGAGACGTAATCCTCCCCGGCCAAGCCTGTTCCCCTCCTGGGATCTCTCAGTGGTCCTATCGGGCCTTCAGAGAACCCCCTTTGAGCCGCTTGACTTAGTAGAGCTCAAGGCCCTTTCCTTGAAGACAACCCTCCTGATAGCGCTGGCTTCCATCAAGAAGGTTTGGGACCTGCAAGCATTCTCTGTCAGCGACACTTGCCTGGAGTTTGGTTTGGCAGATACTCATGTCATCCTAAGACCATGACTGGGCTACGTGCCCAAGGATTCCACGACCCCCTTCAGGGACCAGGTTGTGAACCTGCAAGTGCTGGAGGAGGCAGACCCAGCCTTTTCGTTGCTGTGCCCAGTACGTGCTTTGCGTATCTATTTGGACCGCACGCAGAGCTTTAGATGTTCTGAGCAGCTCTTTGTCTGCTTTGGTGGACGGCGGAAAGGGAACGCTGTCTCCAATCAGAGGTTAGCCCACTGGGTCATCGACGCCATCTCCCTGGCCTACCAAACCCAGGCCGTGCCCACCCCTTGCGGGTTCGAGCACACTCAATGAGAAGTGTGGCATCCTCGTGGGTACTGGCCAACGGCACCTCCCTAGCAGACATCTGCAGAGCAGCGGGCTGGGCAACACCCAATACCTTTGCAAGATTCTATAATCTCAGGGTTGAGTCGGTCTCGTGCCGTGTTTTTTCAGGTCCGAGCCGATTGAACTTGGTAACGTGGAACAACTGACCAGGTGTACTGCATGCACTCAGCGCCTTTCCCCTCTACTGAGGCGAACACGTGCGCTGTTATCCCAGGAGATCCCACTAACTCGGCTCTCTGGATGAATCCTCCCTAGCCCTCTGGCCTGCAAATTCAGCAGAGGAATTTGTGACCAGACCTACTACGAGCTTCAAGTGCTCTTTACTGGGGTAGGGCTAAGGAGACATTTGTCTTTTGCTCAAAAAATAGGATGGTTATATTTGAACTCATGATCACATAATACATTTATATTACTATTATATTTTTTTCACACATGCAAAAGCATATCTATTTCAATTTGTATGCATAAAATATACTATAAATCACTTCATATAGTTACATACTAAATTATTAAATACAAATATACCAAAGGTTACACCAAATAGATGATGGAATCGTTAAAGCAGTCATTGCCAGATTTTCTCTCCCAGATCCGATTAGCATCATCGGTTCTCTCAGCACACCTAACACTTGCACAACGTTCAGTGCTTGGCAACAACAGAGAGCTGTCCTCAGTCTAAAGAGCTTTTACATTTACCTCCTGCCTCCCTAGAGAGAGGTGCAGACTGATAAATGTGCTTGTTTTCCTTAGCTGAACTGTTGCAGTGAAGAACTTACAATAGAAGTAAATGAGGCCAATTTTTTTTTTGGGTTTAAAGGCAGAAATATGAAGTTTATGATTTTATAAAAACACTTACATTTGCTCAGCGAGTAAAGATGCTGACTACTACCCCTGGAGTCATGAGTTCGCATCCAGGGTGTGCTGAGTGACTCCAGCCAGGTCTCCTTAGCAACCAAATTGGCCCAGGTTGCTAGGGAGGGTGGAGTCACATGGGGTAACCTCCTCATGGTTGCTATAATGTGGTTCTCGCTCTCAGTGGGGCACTTCGTGAGATGTACGTGGATGCTGCGGAGAATAGTGTGAAGCTTCCACATGTGTTAGGTCTCTGTGGTAATGCACTCAACAAGCATGTGATAAAATGCATGGATTGACTGTCTCAGATGCAGAGACAACTGAGATTCACCCTGCACTACCCGGATTGAGGCGAGCCACAACGGCACCACGAGGACCTAGAGTGCATTGGGAACTGGGCATTCCAAATTGGGGAGAAACACTTACATTTAATGCTTTTGGTCAAACTTGTGTATTATTTGAGCTTTAAGGTTTTTAATTAATTGTTTTTATGGTTGTTTAAAGGTTTTCAATGAAAATTGGATATGTAAGCATATGCATAGTTCTAGAAAAAATATATCAGGATTCATTCTATCGGGCATCTCCTCCATTCACAATATAGCCACCTCTTTATGAGCCCGCACAGCTGTCTCTAATTGTTGGCATTCTTTGTGGTTTTCACCCCCCTCCACCCGATCACCACAAGTTTAAGTCCTGTCCGGGGCAGGGGTAAGCTCTATTTTATCAAACTAAATTCCTGTTAACATGCATATTGTTTGTCTTGTGGATATCCTTTTTGTGAGTATTTTAACATTTATCGATTTGCCCCATTCACTTCCATTGTACGTGCCACACTGTAACCCAGATTTTTGCTTTTTTTTAAGAAAAGGGGGACAATTTTCTTTTTGTGGTAATCTATATTATGCCACAAATGCTGTCAATTGAGCTTAACTTCTATTAAACCATAATATTCTTAGAATTTTCCAGAAAAGGCTATCATATGATGCTTGTGTCACCTCCAACAACTCTCATTGAAAAAGAATGACTATAGGTTGCTTTGTTGCTGCACATTGCTGTCAGTGAAAATGCCTGTTTTGGCATTTTTGCAAAGTAAGCCCAGTCTGTTGATTTAGCTGTTAATGAATTTCTGTCCTAATACAAACATCTCGAAACTCACCTTTCACCATAAAGTCTCCAATAGGGAATATGCATAAAGGTTTATTCTGTATGGTGTGAAAGCAGAACATTTTGTAATAACATAAACTCTGACATTTAATTCCTTTTAGCCCTTTTCTTAAATCTTAGCCCTCTAATCCACATTCTCAATTAAAGATGCAGTTTAATTAGGTGATTATCAAGCCCCTCGTAAACGTTTATTTTGCCTTCATCCATGTACTTAAACTGACATAGCTAGGATTTAAAGGGTGTTGACTCTAGGCAATGAAAGCTTCTAAAGTAGGGATTTAACGTTTGAACTTGAATATGGGACTTATGTCAACCAGTTAGCTCTAAGTCTTCTTTGTTCTCATATGATCCCAGAACCTTCTGACCAAACTCATATGAGAAGTCAGGAAAGAGTCGACATGGTCAATCACGTGCTACTATAAAAATCAACATCATCTCCAGACCAATTTATGCCAGGAATAAGTAGCCAAAAGCAAACATGAAAGTACGATCCAGATTAGGGGCATTCTTGCTGTCGTTAAACCCAGCAAAGGGGGTAAAGAATAGGAATAAGGCCACATTTTTTGTAATCCTCTTAGGTGGTTAAGTGTTTCAAATATTAGACTATTAAACAACTCTGGACGCTGAGGAGAGAAACGTGACTCTGATCTTAACATCACATTCATGGTCTTCCCCGTGTTCTTGGAATTAACCAATACCTTATCCTTGTTTACTCTATGATGTGAGGAAAATTTTATTGCTCAGAGGTTGCTCATTTAAAGATGAGGAGACTTAATGAAGATCTCAGTTATGCATAATTTAAGTAATAATTAAAGTAATGTTTTGAAATTACATGCAGAAAACATCCTGTCAGATATTACTGAAATTGTTCCCAATAAAAATCACACCTAGGGCGAAGACTGAGTGGACAAACATTGACCACGTTTACTTGTATTTAAGAAAACTATTTATTCTAGGAGTTATGCAGTAAGTGGCGTTCTGAAACATCAATTAAGCAAGAAGCGTTTTAACATGCCCACGTGGGATGTGGTTTAACACGCCCCCGGAGAATGTGGTTAATGTGGAGATGGAAACACATAAGTGCCATTCTAACAGGTTTTTGAAGAGTGTGTATGTGTGCAAATAGACCGGATAGCAAACATCATTGGATGGATCCCGACAGCAAGTCAACAAAGTGGAAATAATTAAGCACTTAAATTATAACCTATACCCATTTGTACACACCGATGTAAAATATCTACTACTGTATCTCATGTTTGCGTGTATGTGCTCGCAGTCCAACCCGGCACTTGCAGTGGCCCAGGCAAGCGTGGCAGTCAGCTCACCGTCAGCCTCAGACTGGGCGGGCAGACCTGAAGTGTGCAGCCCAGTGGAGTCCTTGGCATTCGACATCACCAGTTTGCTCTCCAATGCAGCGATCGAGGACTCATCCTGCTCGCGAGCCCCAAAAGAGACGCTGTCTGTGAGGCGAGCTGGTCTCTTCTTGGATCTCGACGGTGGCGGACGAGCGTGCTGGAGAACGGGAAGTCTGTGGGGAATTGCTCTGCGAGACCGTGCCCATTGAACTCTCCAAATCGCCTCGGAAGAAGGAAAGCCATGACCGCATCTTTGCTATGGCCATGTTCTCACAATGAGAACATGAACCATCCACGAACACTGCCTCAGTATGATCGAATTTGCATGTCCCGCTCTCGGACATATGGGTATAAAGGGAAGCAGATGTGCGTCTGTCAGTCAGGTTTTTGTACTGAGGTTTTACTGTACCGAGAGTAAGGTTCGGCCTTTTACAGTGGTAGGTCTAGTGACGTGGCAAGGGGGACACAACATCTCGTTCCCTCCATCAGGGAACAGAAGTTACAACAGTAACCATGACGTTCCCCTTCTGTCACTCACTCAGTGTTGTGTCGATTGTAGTGACATAAGGGGTCCCATTTAAAAACGGCATGCACTAAACTGTGTTACGTGAGCTGATGACACAGGTGCAAGGAAGCTACTGCGTGCTAGAAGCAACTGTAATGGCCACACGTAACCCTCTCCAACGCCCCAAAAAAGTGTCATATACAGTTCTTAGGTTCCCAGCACCCCTGAGGGGGGAAAAAGCGACATGACTATCATGGGAGCAAGCCGGCCAGCCGCTGCCTTTTCTCTCTCTATGTTTCTCGTCATAGAGCATAAAGCGGCTGGGGCTATCTTAACGCTATAAAACGCTTCTGGGAATGCGTTCTTTTCCGTTCCAATTCTTTCAGGGGGAAAAGACTCTGCGGAGACCATATCCTGCCCAGGCTGGGGGGAGGTAGCATGTGGCCAATACATCACATGGGTTATCAAGCCACACGTGGAAGTGGCACGGTGGTAGGTCCTACCTAGTATGGGAAGAGCTCTACAAACACAGTGACCAGGGCAGAGAGACTGCCCAAGGGAGACGTGGGTCCGCCGACAGGGGGACATTGGCTAGTGCCCATGAGGATACCACACTTCTTGTGCTCGAACCTGCAAGGGGTCAGACATGGTCTGGTCTGGTAGGCCAGGGAGATGGCGTTGACGACCCAGTGGGCTAACCTCTGATTGGAGACAGTGTTCCCTTTCCACTGTCCGCCAAAGCAGACAAAGTGCTGCTCCTTACTTATTGTATTGCATATTGTGTATTCTATATTGTATTCTATATTGTGTGTATTGTATATAATTATCGTGTTGTGTAAGTATGTGTACATTTGATATGTAAATTGTGTTGTGTAAGTATGTTGTTTATTGTAATTGGTATATGTCTCGTCACTGTCATGACTGCTATGTTGCTCGGAACTGCACACAAGACTTTCACCTACTGTTGCACTTGTGTACATGGTAGTGTGACAATAAAGTGATTAGATTTTATATTTTTTTTCCGAACATCTAAAACTCTGCATGCGGTCCAAATAGATATGCAAAGCACGTATTGGACACAGCAATCATCCTGGGGCAGCGCTTGCAGGTTTATGGCCTGGTCCCTGAAGGGGGTTGTAGGAACCTTGGTCACGTAGCCCAGTCACGGTCTTAGGATGACATGAGTATCAGCAGGACCAAACTCCAGGCAAGTGTCGCTGACAGAGAATGCTTGCAGGTCCCAAACCCTCTTGATGGAAGCTAGCGCTATCAGGAGGGCCATCTTCAAGAAGAGGGCCTTGAGCTCTACTTAGTCAAACGGCTCAAATGGGGTTCTCTGAAGGCCCGAGAAGACCACTGAGAGATCCTAGGAGGGGAACAGGCTTGGCCAGGGAAGATTCAGTCTCCAGGCGCCTCTAAGGAACCTGATAATTAGGTCATCCATCAATGGGAGCGGAACAGACAGCATTCAGACAGAAGCGCTCAGGGTGTGGACTGCTCAGCGTGTAGAGAGGGAGAAAGCCGTTGGTAATGCACCATAGATCCAACAGCAGTGCTTTGTCAACAGAGGGGAATGGAACAATAATGAAGTTCAACTTGCTGCTGCACAACCACTCAGCTCCAAAGAAACAAATATGACTGACTGACACATGCTGCCCACTTCCCTTTATACCCGTATGTCCGGGGGCGGGACATGCAAATTCTGCCAATTTCTCATTGGCCTTTTCTCAAGTTCAGAAGTACACAAGGCTCTCAAGAAAGACCCCTTGTGTCACTACATTCGACAAACGTCGAGTGAGTGACAGAAGGGGAACTTCAACCAATCACAGAATGGTCCCATCAGTCAGTACACACTTCAGAAAATTGTGCATCATTCATTTAGTGCTTAAAAGATAAAACTATGCAGTACTTATTATCTTCTCTCTTCCATGTTCTACTTAACAGCTGATGTGGCCCCAGTACCAAAATAACTGCACACCCCTGCTCAATTGAATATGTAAGTCTAATACTGCAAAGTATGTCCCAATCTGCAGGCGCAGAATTTTGCTTTCATTTTCAGTGACAGATCATGGGGGGAAAAAACCCAAAGCAAAAAAAATGTTCATACATTAAAAAAGAAAACTATTCTTTACATTGTTTAAGGACCGTTTAAACATGATTTAATCTATTAAAAAATGTGTAATTATAATACATCTCCACTCAGTGGTGCATCCTCAGTGATTTTGATCAGCAACCGGGCCTGTGCAGAGCTAATGTACAGTAAGCTACTTCTCAGATAAGGAAGAACTTTTATCATCAGCCACCCATCCAAACAAATCTGTAAC
Source organism: Xyrauchen texanus (assembly GCF_025860055.1). Lineage (NCBI taxonomy): Eukaryota > Metazoa > Chordata > Actinopteri > Cypriniformes > Catostomidae > Xyrauchen > Xyrauchen texanus. Next base: position 33,092,781 of record NC_068301.1, read on the forward strand.
ATGTTGACTCCATCTTAGTCCAGGATAATTCCACACATGTTTTACCAGTAGACTGCCTGCAGCATGGAAAATAAAATCTGTAACATAAGAAAAAATAAAAATTAGTATCGGTCTGGTGACCAGAGGTGGTTAGTAAATCGTTACATTTACTCCGATACCTTTATTTGAGTAACATTTTAGGGGAAATTGTACTTTTAGAGTAGGTTTAAAAGTGGGTAAATTATGAATGAATTTTTTTACTTTTACTTCTTTACAATGTGTGGTGTTACTGTCGTTACATAACTGGGTTTAATTTGAATTAATGTGTAATTTATTGAGAGATTATTGAATGGGAATTTTACAAGAGCGGAAGTTCACAAATGCGCACGATGAGACGCTCCCACTTGAGTGATGAGACTGTCACTCAAGTAATCAGTGCAGCAGCATCAAACTTTTCAAAGTGAAGTATTTTTCACACTCCACACAGTGAAAAAAATTATAGTTCTGTCATGCAACGCCTTCATTTAACACCAAGACAAGCTGATATTTCAAGATTAAAGTCACAGCTCTAACTTCAGGCAGCACGCTGGGGTAAATTTTGGCTCTAATTCTAACGCAGGTTTTCTGTGTAATGAGATGGTCATTTTCAGGGTGATTCTGTAACTGGGCTCTTATGACATTAGTTTTAAGTGTACATTTTTAAATCAGTGCAGTAATATATGAGTGTGCTTTGTCCCGCATGTCATAAGCAGTATTTATGCATTTACACGCACCCTCGTGGGGTACTGGAAACTATTACTGCTACTTCAGGCGGATTAACTGTATAAATCCACATAAACATCCAAGTTCAGTGTAAATCACTGCCATTCGCGTGATCAACAACTGGAGCGCAAACAGACAACATTTCTGCACGCACAAAGCAAAGTGCGCGGGGCGCGCACGTGTGATGTGCACAAGGCAGTTGTCGCGACGAGAGTGGCTGTGTCCGCAATCGTTCACTCATTCACTATTTCCTATATAGTAAATGGCAGTTAGTGCACTATATCTCAGCAGTAAGTGAACGAAATGAGTGAATTCGGACGAGAGTGTCGGAGCTCTGGGGCTGGTGCAGAAACGTCACATATGAAATTAAAAAATTCTTGGGCATTATTTGTTATTCTTATTAAATAATATATGAATACAATAAATATTAATTCTGTTTGTAATTTTTTATATATACTGTGTGTTAATATAAAGAGTAAACACATTTGATCAAATAAAGAGTACATTTTAAAATGTATCTGTATGCTTTACATTTACATTTATGCATTTGGCAGACGCTTTTATCCAAAGCGACTTACAGTGCACTTATTACAGGGACAATCCCCCCGGAGCAACCTGGAGTTAAGTGCCTTGCTCAAGGACACAATGGTGGTGGCTTTGGGGCTCAAACCAGCAACCTTCTGATTAACAGTTATGTGCATTAGCCCACTATGCCACCACCACCGCTTTGTCACTCTATATGTTATTATGCTATTTTAATCCAGTAATGATTTGTCAAAAAGTAATTTACTACATTCAGCATGAAATAAAACTATTTATGAAATAAATTGCAGGAGTGAAGGAAGCAGTAAACTCCTAGCTCGTACGCCTTTCCCAAGGTGGATTGTGGGAAATCAACCGTCATTGAGTGTACTTAAAATGTACATTTGATATTAGAGTGCATAGTGGGTAAGAATGAGTGAACAAAAGTAGGGAATGAGTGGTTCACTCAGAATTCAGACACTCCTAAAAAATAGCGAAAACTCGAAATAGTGCACTATATAGTGGATAGGGGTGGTTTCAGACACAGCGAGTGATCCACGATCAGCATTGGTGCCCTACATAGGCTGCATACTCTGCATTTAGAGAGCGGTGGTACTGCTGTACAGAACTAACTATCTAAATACTTAAAACACTGAAAACTGTAACTACAATGAAATAAGAATCCACACAGGACTTTAAAAGCTATGAAATAGCAAAAGAAGGCATTATATTTCAGCATTATATATAATGTCCTTGTGGAACATTTCACGTTTTCACTGTAATAATTAATAGAAATGTTTCCAAACCTCTCTTCTTATTGACAAATTCATCCAGATCTGACAAGAGCCCTTAAAGGGTTAGTTCACCCAAAAATTACAATTCTCATTATTTACTCAACCTCATGCAACCCCAGATGTGTATGACTTTCTTTCTTCTGTTGAACATAAAGGAAGATTTCTGTAGGTCCATACAATGTAAGTGAATGGGTGGCAACATTTTAAAGCTAAACAAACAAACATAAATCAGCATAAAAATAATCCATAAGACTCTAGTGTTTAAATCAGTATCTTCAGAAGTGATGTGATAGGTGTGGATGAGAAACAGAGAAACAGATCACTTTCACATTTTTCTTGTGTTTTTGGTGATTCACATTCTTCTCTGCATATCGCCCCCTTCTGTCAAGCATAAAATTACAAATATTGATCTGTTTCTCACCCACAATTATCATATCACTTCTGATGACATGGATTTAACCACTGGAGCCTTATGAATTACTTTTATACTGCCTTTATGTGCTTTTGGAGCATCACAATTTTGGCCTACAGAGATCAAATATTAATTTAAAAATCTGAATTTGTGTTCTGCAGAAGAAAGGAAGTCATACTCATTGGGGATGGCATGATGGTGAGTAAATGTTGAGAGAATTTCTTTTTTGAGTAAATCTCTTTAAAGTGATAACTCTGGCCCCTGGATATTCTGTCATCATTTCTCTACCCTCATGTTGTTCCAAACCAGGCTTTGTATTATGTGGAACACAAAATATGTTAGACAGAATGTTAGGGACTGACAGTCTCGCTCACCATTCAATTTCAAAATATATATATAAATATATATATATATATATATATATATATATATATATATATATATATATATATATATATATATATATAGCTCCTTATTGTGTTGCATGGAAGAAAGAAAGTCATACAAGTTTGGAACAACATGATGGTGAATGATGACAGAATTTCCATTAATAATAATCATAATTCTGAAGTACATGTTCAATGTGTATTATGTAATGGAATATAGGGGAGTAAACATCTATTACGTAATTTATAAAAGTAACAAGTTACTCACTACTTGAGTACTCTTTTAATTGGATACTTTCTCACTCAAGTAATTATTTATGTTAGTACTTTTAGTTCTACTTGAGTAATTATGTTTTTTAAGTAATTGTGCTTTTACTTGAGTACAGTTTTTGGCTACTCTATCCACCTCTGCTGGTGACAGGTATTGGTCAGTACAGGTGGCACAGAGAATGCGCTGTTCTGACCAACAACACAAGAGCTAACAAAAACACACTGATGATTGGCCACTTAAAATGGCTGCTTGTGATTATGGTTGGTGGCTGGCTATTTTTATTATTAAAGATAGTAATGTGATGACTACTTGTCTCTCTTTTCTTTGCTTATTAATTTCTGTTTGCACTGTTAAATATGATGAAATCCTTATTTTCCTTGCATTTCATCCATACATATCTTAGCTAGCAAATGTTTGCTACTCCTTGGCTGTTAACGTTTGAGTTGCATTCAGTCTGAACAGAAGCAGGGATCTCCTCCAGGGATGAAAATGTAACTACGAGAAGGAAACTCCTATAAGGAAACTCTTAATATATTTTGCAGTGCGAACTTTCAAGAAAAACTTCATACCAGCTTCTAAACACCTCCTTACTGCCATTGGTCCACTTCATTGGTAGGTGTGACCTGGAGCTCCACCCTTGAGGCCAGCAGATAATTCTGTTTACCTTGTTCAGTCAGTCAAGATCAGTCAACATGAACACACCGGCTTTCAAATTTATTAGCGGACCAGTGCAAACTAACCTTTCCCCGTCTGTCGCTCTCGTCGACGTTGTGTCGGAGAAGCGACACTAGGGGTCTCTCTTGAGCACCGAATATACCACTGATCTATGAAAAAAGGCCAATGAGAAGATGGCAGCTAGTATTTGCATACCCCGCCCCCGGACATACGGGTATAAAGGTGAGGAAATACTAGAGTTCATTCAGAAATTTTCTTCGGAGCCGATGATTGTGCATGCTGTTTGCTATGAGTCACACCTGTTCCTGTATTCCTCTGACGCTCTGCATGCTGTTGGATTCTACAGCACATTACAGCGACTTTCTCCTTCTCTGCACGGCAGTGCAGTTGCCCCTGGGCGCATCGACAGCGCAGTTAAAAGAGTTATTTTCTAAAAGAGCAATTACAAAGCTGGCGTTGAACGTACTTTTCAGGATGCGTCTTTTTAAAGACGTGTTTCCGCCTCTGTGTAGTTTCTGGATGCAGTTGATTTCTCCCCACCTCTGACGGTCATAAAAGCTGCCTTGCGTGCCTGAGCTGCGATTACATGCAGGCAGCGGTTTTATGAATGGTCTATGGTTTCAGTGCGAGAACATAGCCATGACAGTATTGCAGTCGCGGCTTTCTTTTGTCATGAGAGAAAGCCACTTCAGCCGCCCCCGCGCCTTGCCTCTTTCCCATGGGACTGGGGCAGGCGCCGCGGGCGATGAAGACGATTTGGGGACAATGACGGGCTCTGTTCGCCGGGTAAATCCCCTCGAACCACCCGCCTCCCCAGCATGCTTGCTGGCTTCCATCCGAGCTCGGGATGAGCGATTTCTCTCCAATGGGTTATGTTCTCAGTACGAGAACATAGCTGTGGCAGCATTGCGGTCGCGGTTTTCTTTTGTCATGAGAGAAAGCCACTTCAGCCGCCCCCCGCGCCTCGCCTCTTTCCTACAGGATTGAGGCAGGCACCGCGGGCGATGGAGGCGATTTGGGGATAATGACAGGCTGCGTTCGCTGGGTAAATCCCTGTGAACACCCGCCTCCCCAGCACGCTTGCTTGCTCCCATCTGAGCTCGGGATGAGTGCGGCCCGCTTCGCGGCCGGCCTGCCGGTCCCTTGAGCTCCCGGAATTGGATGACGATAATTGCCGCTGCATCGGAGAGCGTTACAGTGGCGTCTGATGCTGATGACTCCTCTGCGCCGCCACCTTCGGGTCTGCATGCCCAGTCTGAGCCTAATGCACAGAGGTCCGCTATGCCTTCCAGGGCACCGCGAGCACGAGGCTGGACCAGAAAGTCCCGCCCCCTCACAGATACTTGTTTGGTTCCGCGGGCATGTGTGCCGCTCACAGCCACGCCCCACCCCCGGTTCCTTTCTTCCCGGACGTGCATGACGAGTTGAGTAAGTCGTAAAAGGGTACCTTTTACTGCCCGGAACCGGCTTCCTCGCTCCTCCGCTCTCACTACCCTCGATGGTGGAGTGGTCCCAGACCCCTTCCGGAGTTGGTAAACAGACCACTCCATCCCCCGGTGGAGGGCTGGAAAGAGAAACCTTCAGTTAAAGGTACTTTCTTTTTGCAAGTTTTTTACTAACAGAGCAATTTCCTCTTTCAGGGTCACCTCAACAGGGTCAAGGTCACTAGATGCTGTTCTCATGGTACTCTGCCGCCACACCTCAACAGTCCCGGCACGCTGGATGCGGACCCCCCGCCCTCAGCCACACGACTGTTCCCTGGCCGGCCGGTTCTGACGAGTCCAGAGGACGCCGCTACAGGACCTCCTCCTCAGTCACTAACCCGTACCCTGCCAGGTGTGTGGAGCAAGGTAAGTGCTTCGAGTCCTTTCTCAGCACTAGAGCCTCGGGACACGTCCTCGCCTCCCGACACCGTAATACCTGCTCCGCCCCGCTGCGAAGCCCCCGCCGGGTACGTCAAAATTTATCGCCCCAGCACAGAGCTTGGATGCATGTCTTTCACTTCCCAATCCATCACGCTGGCTGGCCAGGACCCCAACTTGGTTACTCAATTCAGTTTGCTCATGGGCGGAGGCCTGGCAGTCCCAGGCTGCCCTCCGGTCGCCGTGTTGTAACAACTCCCCCCTCCTTGAAGCTGGATCTACTACTGCGCCACTTTCCACATGTCACCTAAAAACACATGTGACGTATTCACCACTCTTACTTCCCCTTCCAGGCAGGTGTGGTCTCTGCAGGGTCTTTTCCCCCTGAAAGACTAGGAAATTGGATGTAATTCCCTCAATGCATGTAAGGTCCCCGGCCATCTATTGCTCTATGTGAGAAACATAGAGAGAAAAGAGGCCCAGCCAGTCTTGGCCCGTTCCCAGGTTGGCAAGCGTCACCTTGTTCCCCTATCTAGGGTAACCATAAGGACTCCGAGGACTTTTTTGGGGCATTGGGGAAGGGTACGTGCAGTCTGACACAGCTGGTCGTCTTGGCACGTAAGTCACCTGCCCGCTCCTGTGTCAGCAGAACATGTACACGGCTCAGCGCATGGCGTGATTTAAATTGGACCCCTAGTGTCACTTCTCCGATACAATGTCGAAGAGAGCGACAGACAGGGAATGTCTAGGTTACGGATGTAACCTCCAGGGAACGAGACTTTGTGTCTTCCCGGCCACGTCACTGAGCCAAGCCGCTGTAGTGGCCGGACCATTTCCGGCTCCTCAGAAAAATCCTGAATTAACTCTAGTATTTCCTCACCTTTATACCCGTATGTCCGGGGGTGGGGTATGCAAATACTAGCTGCCAACTTCTCATTGGCCTTTTTTCATAGATCAGAGGTATATTCGGTGCTCAAGAGAGACCCCTAGTGTCGCTTCTCCGACACAACGTCTCTTTCCCTCCATCAGGGAACAGAGGTTACATCCGTAACCTAGACGATATCCGTACAATCGTTCACAGAGAAACATTTTCCAAGAACATGTCAGCCAATTTTTGTTTAGTTTAAGTAGTCTACAAAGGGAATCCACTCAAATACTCTTAAGTGCCCATTAACTTGTTTGATATGCTGCTTCACGCATGTGCTATCTGCAGACAAAAGACAAAAGCATCTACTGAAATTTCTTTTCATTACACTCTTTTATACACCCATTTTGCAGTACTATCAGTGTCATCATAAATTACAATGGCAGAGTGTAAAGGGTGCATATTATGGCCATGTGTTCCATGAATTCAGAATGTAAACACAACAAATTACACATTACCTTCTTCATATATATTACTTAAAATCATCATTGAGTAGTTAAAACAGCTTCTTGTACTGATCTCATGTGAATTCTACTCATAGAATGAGGCATAAAGTTATTGATAACACATATTAATGTCACATTAGTTGAGATTGTTCATGTAGTCTTAAGCATCCTTATATTGAAATGCTCCTTTAAATGCCTCCCCACCTGTGTGGCCGATGTCTGAATTTTTCCAAACATTATGCCATTGCTCTGCTGTTTCATACTTCTTTTTGGCTCTGAGCGAAAAACAAAGAGCTTCTCCTTAAATATACCGTGGACTTTATTATGGATGTGGATAAAGTCATATGTGTTTGGAACGACTTTAGGGTGAGTAAATTATCATAGAATTAAAATTTCTGGTTTAGAATTTAAACTTTTAATCATGCATTGTCATGTTATTATTATTTTTTAAGCCTCTAAATGGCCACCATAGCAGGACCACCCTCAGCTGAGCAGTTCTGTACAATGTAATCACAGATACTCATTTGAGCCACCAGCCTCCTGACCTGCATCTCTTGGCTGCTTTTCATAGTTTTCATTACTGCTCCCAGGTGTCCAGTAGCTGCCATCCTTGTTTTCAATGAGCTGAGCTTTGGAAAACCAGACAATAATGGCTTTTTCTTTGTCCCTGTGTGCACGGAGAACAGCAGAGAATAGCACATTCTCAGATTGCATGAGCTCTTTGATTTGTGCAGTACTGGGTGTGTGTGTGTGTGTGTGTGTGTATTACCCAGATACAAATGGCCTGCCTCAGACCTCTTCGCTGTTGGTCCATTTTAGGGCTTCCAGCCCAGCCATACCAAAGTATCTGTGCAGTCAGGGGTGGTGAGGGAGAACACTAGGGAGCTAAGTTAAGCATATGAGAATGAACCGAGTATGGAACAAGGAACGAAGAAGAGAGAATAAGATTGTATTGTGAGTTTCTGTGTTTGAGTTCATTGCCTTATGCAGCTCTGCAATACACATTGTTGTATCTCTTATATTTCTCTGTACCTGGATTTTTCATCTTTTGTTTATTTTGATTGTGCATCATTTTTAAAAGTGAAGATTCTTTCTGTTACACTTTTGCTAATACAATGACTGTTTACCTCAAGTTTTTCCAAAAACTCCCCCATCTTCCTTTGATCAGGAAAAAAAGATATCCATGCTCTAAACTCATGCCAATGTTGCTAGGTTGGGCTGGTCAGGACGCTGAAACAAACAATGTTTTGAAAGTGGAATCAACCTATGAATGGCTTAAATCACATATTTTACCCTAAAATGTCAAGGGTTTTTGTTAAAAAATGAGTCATATTTTCATTTTACATCATGGCCTTTTTCTGATATTTAGGGGGGAATTCACAGAGAATTATTTGCACATGGTTAAAGCATCAGTTATTTGCATGCACTGTCTGTGCTGGTTAGGCACACGGCTCACTAAATGAATTATGCAGATAAACACAGCCACAAAATCTGGGTTGAGCACAATTTATGTGACGCAATTCTGTTCTTGCAGACCAGTCCTTGGTGCTATATAGCGGAGAATGCAGCAGACCACCGTGATCTAACACACTCTGATGAGATTGTTGAACATCCTGCGCATCTTTTAACACGATGAAAGTGCACTTGACTACACCGCACATCTGGATATATGTCAAGATCATTATTTGATGAATTACTGCTGACAGGTTCGATAGAAATTAAACCGAAATTACTTTGGTTTCTCGCGTTTCAGATAAGCTCACGTACAGTACGTGTGACACAAATATTGTCTGTGCGCGCTGTCTGGGTGCAGCCAAGTTTTTCTTGACATGTGGTCAGTTCTTGTCTGTGCGCGTTGTCGCAACTTTAAAAAACATGTCTTGAGACACCTGCACTCTGCTTCACCCAGCTGTCTTTGATCCACTGTTGGTTTGTTGCCTGTACAGCTGTAGTTGCGCTTACTGCCCCTTGCTGACTATAACTTGCAAAAACATAGAGGTTACACTTCAATCTTGAATAGCTCCATTGGTTGGAAAGTTCCCATTTTTTACTAAATTGGCAGCCACTAAATACAACACATATAAATATAATTAGCATTTTCTTAGTTTCAACAATTGCGTTATGAGTTCTGACATTCACTGAACATGACAAATAGCTTAGCTGACAATTTGGTTTAAACTAACAGCCAAACAGTGTCTTGATTACAGCTCAGTGGAAACAGCAGTCAGCGTATCATTGGCAGTCTCTGTGTTATCTCCACATCTCTCCTCTCCTGCTTTATCTCTTAGTCTCTGCTCTGCAGCAGTGAGCCGCAGACCTCACGTAGGCAAAGCTAGGCTTTCATATCAAACAGCAGATCACTCTTCACCCCACACAGACCTGGGCAAAGACTGTTGATAATAAAGATTATGGACAGAGCTACAGGGGCCAGCTGGACACCCAGAGCACTAAAGCATCCATTGAAAACATGAGTCTTTATAACATTTATTCAAACCTGCTGCAAATCATGTAAAAACAAATGTTCTTAAATATATTGAACACTATATTGTTTAATTAGCTTGCCGATTTATTTTGCCTTCTCTATATCCATGACATTTATGCCCCTTGTTCTGCTCTGTGAAGTGCAGACACCACGTTCGTGGCATATACAGAACCTCCCAGAGGATCGTGGGACACACCGCTCTGAAGAAGGAGGCATGGTTTGCTGCACGTAGCTGCAGTATTTTTACTCCCCAGTGACAGGAGGACAAACAGGATTGGGCATATTTGGACATCACTCCCCTCCACAGTCCTTGAGGGATCTTTTATTGCAGACCAAGGCCCAGACAGGGGCAAGGGGCCATTTGGAAGGCTCATACCAGAGTGCTACCCTCATATACCCACTGCCAAGAAGAGTATTGTTAGTATTTTTATGTTTCCGTCACAGCTCATTTCACATTGTGGGAAATTAAAGAATGAAAATATCCAGCATAGTGATGTAGTCTAGGAAATGCAGTGAAATACTTGTTATGGTAATAAAAGCATTGGTTTACAACAGTTTGCTGTCGAAGCCACTCAAACAGGAAACATGCTGAGAGGTTAATTTGTCTCATTTAATTCTAAATACATGTCCTCCTGCACTGTGGCCATATGCAACTCAAATGCAGTGGCCCCAAAAAGTATTTTGACACTTAAAGCTGAAGTGGGTTATGTCTCCACCACTAGCATCACCAAATGGATTTGCACAAAATATCATTGTTTTTAAACAGGTTTCCTAAAACACTCCCTATGTCTTCCATTGGTCAAACAAATACTGTAGATAAGTTCCACCCCAAACCAAAGGTGTCACTTTGTTTTAAAAAGTGGTAGGGACCGTTGTTTTATTTAGAGAGTTGTCTAAAAACTCTATCTGCAAAAACACTGAGGATTTTAACATGTACATATTTAAATACATCACCAAGTACAGAACAGCATCAGTTGCCTGTAACAAAGATGCCTCCCTTCCAGATACGCTGAACGACTTCTACGCACATAACGTGGTGGCGAGGAAGACCACCCATCCTCCCAATGACCAGGTGTTACCACAGCTGATGTGAGGAAAACTCTATGTAGAGTCAACCCACAGAAGGCTGCTGGACCAGACAACATTCCTGGCAGAGTGCTCAGAGGATGTGCAGACCAGCTGGCAGATGTTCTTACCGACATCTTCAACATCTCTCTGAAGCGCCTGCTTCAAGGCCACCACCATCATCCCCATGCCAAAGAAGTCTTCAGTGTCCTGCCACAACGACTACCGTCCTATCGCACTCACACCCATCATCGTGAAGTGCTTCAAGAGGCTTGTCATGAGGCACATTAAGACCCAGCTCCCACCCACTGCAGTTTGCGTATCGTCCAAACCGTTCAACAGACGACGCCATCGCCACCACCCTCCATCTGGCTCTCACCCACCTAGATAAAAAGGACTCATACTTTCAAATGCTCTATTACCAAGAAAGCCCAGCAGCATTTCTACTTTCTTCGAAGGCTGAGGAAAGCACATCTCCCACCCCCCATCCTCACTACATTCTATAGAGGGACTATTGAGAGCATCCTGAGCTGCATCACTGCCTGGTTTGGGACTTGCACCGTTTCGGACCAGCAAAGCCCTGAAGAGGATAGTGAGGACAGCTGAGAAGATCATCAGGATCTCTCTTCCCTCCATCAAAGACTTTTACACAAGATGCTGCATCCGCAAAGCAACCAGCATTGTGGATGACCCCACACACCCCTCACACAAACTCTTCTCCCTTCTGCCATCTGGCAAGAGGTACTGAAGCATTCGGGCCTTCACGGCCAGACCGAGTAACAGCTTCTTACCCCAAGCCATCAGACTCCTCAATACTCAGAGACTGGACTGACACACATACACACCTGTACACCATCCAACTTTTGCACATGTCCAGAGTTGCACTTTAATTCATTGTCACTTTACCTGGCTTCTACCTCAATAACTGCTATGTCCATAGAACATTATTTCATAGTATGTTATGTTTGCATTTGGCATTTTTAGGAAGTTTCATCTTTTCAAATGTTTCACCAATATCTGAATGCACTCCACTGTTGCCACACAATTGGCTGATTAGATAATCTCATGAATAAGTAGGTGTACAGGTGTATTATATATACACACACTCACAACACACCTGTACACCTACTTATTCATGAGATTATCTAATCAGCCAATTGTGTGGCAACAGTGGAGTGCATAATATCATTCAGATATGTGTCAGGAGCTTTGTAATGAAAAAATACAGTCTTTTGGCATAATTTTACAGACTTGTATTCCTTTTTGACACTTTTTTTAAAAGCATGCTTTCTGAAAGTAATCCCACTTCACCTCATTTCTCCTCTATGTGGCTTTACACAATGCACCATCTTGATAATAATGCCACCACGTTGTGGTTTTACCTTCTCTAAGGAGATGACAGAATGTCATCCAGGACTCATGTCCTCCCTGTAGCTAGCACATATCCAACTCATTTGCAGGCACAGGACATGAGGGTTGATCCAAATCAAGTAGATCTGATAGTATTGTGTGCATGAAACAGACACATGATCTGTACACTGAAACACTTGCTATCTGGACACTTGCTATCTGCTATCTGCTATCTGGATCCTATGGTGTATCTGACAAAAGATACACCATAGGACTGAGGGCTGAATATTGTATTGAATCTACTAAAGAAAAATACCTATTATGACTTTACAATACAAGCAGTGTGAATGTGGTGGGGGAAGTCCATTCATTGACATGTATCATATGAAATGATCAGTAGTAGAGAATGCTTCAATTATTCTCATGGGAAGGAGAGTAACTCTTAAATTTCCTCTTGAAAAACTGGTGAAATAATTTTCATGGTTCCCACCTCATTGATCAATTAATTTCCTTGACATTTCCAGATCTTCGTTCCAGTCCTCCACTACCAGCGTTGAGTGTAATCTGATTACAAAGTAATTTGTTTCTGTTATCTAATTACTTTTTAGTCAAAAAGTAGTGCAACACATTACATTTACATTTCTTGTAATCCGATTACTGTTACTGACTTTTAATTACTTTGAAGTACTACATTTAAAACTTGAACTAAGCTAATATGTACAGTACAACTATTTGCATTTATTTAACAGCTCAACGCAACGCACCCCCTAACGAGTCAATAAACAAAGAGAAACATAGATATTATTTGAGCGGGGGAAAAAAATTATGTGAAAAAATTTGTTAGAAATGGAAGTAACTAAAGTAACTTGAAACTAAACTAACTAGAAATATGATTATTAATCAGTAAAGTACAGTGCCTTGCGAAAGTATTCGGCCCCCTTGAGCTTTTCGACCTTTTGCCACATTTCAGGCTTCAAACATAAAGATATAAAACTGTAATTTTTTGTGAAGAATCAACAACAAGTGGGACACAATCATGAAGTGAAACGAAATTTATTGGATATTTCAAACTTTTTTAACAAATAAAAAACTGAAAAATTGGGCGTGCAAAATTATTCAGCCCCTTTACTTTCAGTGCAGCAAACTCTCTCCAGAAGTTCAGTGAGGATCTCCGAATGATCCAGTGTTGACCTAAATGACTAATGATGATAAATAGAATCCACCTGTGTGTAATCAAGTCTCCGTATAAATGCACCTGCTCTGTGATAGTCTCAGAGGTCCGTTTAAAGCACAGAGAGCATCATGAATAACAAGGAACACACCAGGCAGGTCCGAGATACTGTTGTGAAGAAGTTTAAAGCCGGATTTGGATACAGAAAGATTTCCCAAGCTTTAAACATTCCAAGGAGCACTGTGCAAGCGATAATATTGAAATGGATGGAGTATCAGACCACTGCAAATCTACCAAGACCCGGCCGTCCCTCTAAACTTTCAGCTCATACAAGGAGAAGACTGATCAGAGATGCAGCCAAGAGGCCCATGATCAGAAGAAAGCCATTTCTTAAAGTTATCCATAAAAAGTGTCGTTTAAAGTTTGCCACAAGCCACCTGGGAGACACACCAAACATGTGGAAGAAGGTGCTCTGGTCAGATGAAACCAAAATCTAACTTTTTGGCAACAATGCAAAACGTTATGTTTGGCGTAAATGCAACACAGCTCATCATCCTGAACACACCATCCCCACTGTCAAACATGGTGGTGGCAGCATCAAGGTTTGGGCCTGCTTTTCTTCAGCAGGGACAGGGAAGATGGTTAAAATTGATGGGAAGATGGATGGAGCCAAATACAGGACCATTCTGGAAGAAAACCTGATGGAGTCTGCAAAAGACCTGAGACTGGGATGGAGATTTGTCTTCCAACAAGACAATGATCCAAAACATAAAGCAAAATCTACAATGGAATGGTTCACAAATAAACATATCCAGGTGTTAGAATGGCCAAAGTCCAGACCTGAATCCAATCGAGAATCTGTGGAAAGAACTGAAAACTGCTGTTCACAAACGCTCTCCATCCAACTTCACTGAGCTCGAGCTGTTTTGCAAGGAGGCATGGGCAAAAATTTCAGTCTCTCGATGTGCAAAACTGATAGAGACATACCCCAAGCGACTTACAGCTGTAATCTCAGCAAAAGGTGGCGCTACAAAGTATTAACTTAAGGGGGCTGAATAATTTTGCACGCCCAAATTTTCAGTTTTTTATTTGTTAAAAAAGTTTGAAATATCCAATAAATTTCGTTCCACTTCATGATTGTGTCCCACTTGTTGTTGATTCTTCACAAAAAATTACAGTTTTATATCTTTATGTTTGAAGCCTGAAATGTGGCAAAAGGTCGAAAAGTTCAAGGGGGCCGAATACTTTCGCAAGGCACTATAATTTGATTACAATTGTGGAGAAGTAATAAGGGATTTATGGTGGATTACTTTTTTTGAGTAACTTAACTAACACTCTTCATTACTTGACAGGGATGTGTAAAAATCATTTTATAGATATTGCACAGACAAAGTGCCATTTTTAGCTGATTAAATGTTTTAGAGCATAACTAGAAAAAATTTATTGACTCTAGAAATTTCCATGACTTTCCTGTGACTTTTTGTTTAAAGAGCATATTTTTCCAATTACCTGATGTTTATAGGTTTTCCTTGCCAGTGGGTTAACTAATTTCTGGTGAAAAATGTTAGAAGTCTTTTCAAATAACCAAAGTAGACCACATTGTTTCCCAATTATAAGAAAGGTTTTTGCTCAAACTTGAGCTTGTTATGTAAGGAGTTCATGGACAATAATCTGTCTATTAACACAGTATCAAGCACAGCTTGGCACTATTTCAGGAGACACAGCCATATAAAAGACATGCACTGTTGGAATCAGCCAAACGTTACTCATCCTCTTTATCTTTCAAAAGCAGTATGGGTTTACAGAAGTATTACTGTCTGCAGCACTGTGTGTGTCCAGATCTTTGTTTATGTCAGTTTTCAGCAGAATTCTATTGACCTTAAAATGGCCACAAAGACTTTTAAGTAAAACTATAGCTTTATGACATTTTAGGAGGCTAACAGTACTTGTCCACTGGTGTGTTTTGAGCGGAGATGAGATGGCGTTTTCAATTCATTTCTATGGAGTCTAGCGTCATGCTCATGCAGGGGATTTTGGGATTGATAGTGGACAGAATCAAGTGTGGGGAGCAGCCAAATGCGTCAAAGTATTGCAAATGAGAAGGGGACACCTGACAGTTTCTTTTCCATGCATAATATTTTTCATATCCATGTATGTGGTTACAGATTAATTATATAGAACAGTGAAAGTACTCACAGAATCTTTAACTGCTACATCTGACCTTTGCACTTGATTTCAGTATCTCACAGGAGAGGGCTGACGTGAGCGTCAATGACATGGTCTTCACTCTAGTCGCCAACGGTCGCAATCATTCATGTCGCCGGAAGTCACTGTGCTCTCATTGAAAATGAATAAGATACCGATGCTTTGTTGCTGAAAATTTGCTACATGTGTTAATGTGGCTTCACAAAAGAATAGTTTATGTTCCAGTAAAATACACATACTTTTGAGTCGAATCTGATTCCCTTATGCACAGAATGACTTGAACAAAAGAGAAAACAAGATATACTGTAAAGAGGAGGAATTTAGAGAAAGAATAAGAGAAAGTGCAAGAAGTTGAGAAAGACTTCTCTAAATCATACAAACATTCTAAATTCTAAACGTCTCAAAGATATCTGCTGAATGTCTTATTAACAAAATAAGGAAACATCTTATAAGGAGAGGAAACATCTTATCAATGTATTGCAGATGAGCAAACAACCTAAAAATAAGTCTTCCAGATGTAAATACACATATCAAATTGACTTCTGGGTTGTGTAGGCTACGTGGCTACATTTTGCCAAAGAGTATTTAGCATCCATAATATGTTAGTTATGAAATTAGCCATAACAAGACAAAGGAGTCATTCTTTTTATTTCAATAACGTTAAAAATGTCATTTCCATCAGTATCATTTCCAGCACAACATTCTATTAAACACATTAGAGTATTTGATATGTGCTGGAAATGACACTGTGCTACGAATATCCTCCTCGATTTTGTAAACGAATGCCCCCCTTTACCTGCGAGCTTCAACAGAACAGAGTCAAGTGTACTATTCAAATACATTTGGTAACAAACTGTTTCTACAGTAAAACTACACTGATGAGTATTCAAAAATAATACTGTAAAAACAGCAAACATTTACAGTGTGTAAACTGAATAATAAAAGCCATTCTGATGCTGATATGCACCAGGGGGGATGTAAACATATTCGCACATGTGGGAGTGCTACACAGTCTGAATCACTCTGACATAACAGTAATGGGACAGTGGGAGGAGAGACCTCCCTCTGCGCTCATTCACAGCAGGAGGGAATATGCTTTCAGTAGTGCTGCAAAACAAATACATAATCAAACTAATCAAGCCTTTATGATTCATACAGTAAACATTTTAGACCTCTTATCACTGTAAACCCTATGGTGCCTTCCAATGTCCTCTCCTAATAACAATTTTGTACAATTGATTGTACAGTTCATGAATACAAGACATTATACTACCTTATGGCAGTGTTTACCCCAAATCATTTCACATCAACAATAATTTCCCAGTCATTTAGCCTGAGTGTTAGAGTACTACAATTTCACAATCTGCACAGAATCTTAACATAAGATCTTAACATAAGATTCTGCCTGTGAATTCCGGCAGTAAATGTTAGGTGCTGTCGCCCTCTAGTGGTAAGATAGCAAGACATCAGCAATATTACCAAACTCTCCAAGAGTATCTCTGTCTGCATCCTGCATGACAACAAGGAAGACATCAGTCATCATGTTCCTTATTAGATCAATTATTATATAATTTCATATGGAAAATAAACCACACAAAATCAAAAAATAATTTCTAAAAAAAATATACTAATGATATAGTCTTGGAGTTTAACCATGTTTTAAAAGTAAATTGGATAAAAAGAGTAATCAATTACAGACTCTATATGGAACATATTTCCTAATTTTGTATTTAATAAAATTGGAGGAATTGCAATTTTGTTACAGTGCCCCTTCTCAATTGGTAAACTACCCATTAAATTAGCAAGATTTCACCAACAGGACTTACTGTCATGGTTATTGGTTTACAAACATAATTTTTCACCTCACCGTTTTTTTATTTGGAATAATCAAAATATTACTTTCAGAAATAAATCCAAATTTTTTGAGAGATGGTATTTACATAACATCTATATTGTTAATCAGTTGATAGATGACAATGGTCAGTTTTATTCTTTTTCAGAGTTCTCCAGTAAATTAGATTTTGGGGTGTCATTAAAAGAGTGTAATTTTGTAGTCAACGCTTGTATAAAAATCCTTCTGAAAGGAGAGCAAACCAATAATCTTATTTCTCTGAATAACAGAGAAAGGAATTCTTATTACTGATTACTAATTCAATAACCACTTTGTTCGCAATCATATCATCAGAAAATCTATTCCAGCATCTTCCTTTCAATGGATGATATACAGTGTTAATTGGAATTTGGTCTGGTCTCTTCCCCATAAATATCTGTTAAGATATAATATAAAAGAAGTTACGTTTAAAATATTACATAGATGCTACCCTTGTAATAGCAGACTCCATAAGTACAGTGAGGAAAATAAGTATTTGAACACCCTGCTATTTTGCAAGTTCTCCCACTTAGAAATCATGGAGGGGTCTGAAATTGTCATCGTAGGTGCATGTCCACTGTGAGAGACATAATAAAAAAAAAAATCCAGAAATCACAATGTATGATTTTTTAACTATTTATTTGTATGATACAGCTGCAAATAAGTATTTGAACACCTGAGAAAATCAATGTTAATATTTGGTACAGTAGCCTTTGTTTGCAATTACAGAGGTCAAAGCGTTTCCTGTAGTTTTTCACCAGGTTTGCACACACTGCAGGAGGGATTTTGGCCCACTCCTCCACACAAATCTTCTCTAGATCAGTCAGGTTTCTGGGCTGTCACTGAGAAACACGGAGTTTGAGCTCCCTCCAAAGATTCTCTATTGGGTTTAGGTCTGGAGACTGGCTAGGCCACGCCAGAACCTTGATATGCTTCTTACAGAGCCACTCCTTGGTTATCCTGGCTGTGTGCTTGGTCATTGTCATGTTGGAAGACCCAGCCTCGACCCATCTTCAATGCTCTAACTGAGGGAAGGAGGTTGTTCCCCAAAATCTTGCAATACATGGCCCCGGTCATCCTCTCCTTAATACAGTGCAGTCAGCCCTGTCCCATGTGCAGAAAAACACCCCCAAAGCATGATGCTACCACCCCCATGCTTCACAGTAGGGATGGTGTTCTTGGGATGGTACTCATCATTCTTCTTCCTCCAAACACGGTTAGTGGAATTATGACCAAAAAGTTCTATTTTGGTCTCATCTGACTCACATGACTTTCTCCCATGACTCCTCTGGATCATCCAAATGGTCATTGGCAAACTTAAGGCAGGCCTTGACATGTGCTGGTTTAAGCAGGGGAACCTTCCGTGCCATGCATGATTTCAAACCATGACGTCTTAGTGTATTACCAACAGTAACCTTGGAAGCGGTGGTCCAGCTCTTTTCAGGTCATTGACCAGCTCCTCCCGTGTAGTTCTGGGCTGATTTCTCACCTTTCTTAGGATCATTGAGACCCCACGAGGTGAGATCTTGCATGGAGCCCCAGTCCGAGGGAGATTGACAGTCATGTTTAGCTTCTTCCATTTTCTAATGATTGCTCCAACAGTGGACCTTTTTTCACCAAGCTGCTTGGCAATTTCCCGTAGCCCTTTCCAGCCTTGTGGAGGTGTACAATTTTGTCTCTAGTGTCTTTGGACAGCTCTTTGGTCTTGGCCATATTAGTAGTTGGATTCTTACTGATTGTATGGGGTGGACAGGTGTCTTTATGCAGCTAACGACCTCAAACAGGTGCATCTAATTTAGGATAATAAATGGAGTGGAGGTGGACATTTTAAAGGCAGACTAACAGGTCTTTGAGGGTCAGAATTCTAGCTGATAGACAGGTGTTCAAATACTTATTTGCAGCTGTATCATACAAATAAATAGTTAAAAAATCATACATTGTGATTTCTGGATTTTTTTTTTTAGATTATGTCTCTCACAGTGGACATGCACCTACGATGACAATTTCAGACCCCTCCATGATTTCTAAGTGGGAGAACTTGCAAAATAGCAGGGTGTTCAAATACTTATTTTCCTCACTGTATATTCAAAATATTGAGAAGAAATGCACTTTCTGTGACATAGAAGAGACGATTGTTCATCTTTTTAGTGAATGTCTTTGTGTTAAATCCTTTTGGAACGAGCTATGTACCTATCTCTCAGAAAAAACAAATGTCAAAATATGTATAAACACATAGAATATTATTTTTCTTTATAACAATGCAAATTCTTGTATTTTTATATTTGCATTATATAATTTTTTATACACAAATGCACATTTTTGGTTAAGAATCCGCTACTGTCACTTTTTGTATGGTACGTCTTCATAAATCATTCACTCATATTTGTTCAGACCACGTTTCAATCTATGGGGATCTTCAAGCATTTGGGGCTTTATCAATGTGCCAAATTTCAAAGCTCATGAGTCTAACAGTCATGTCAGCCCAACTATATTACTTTTAAGTGCCAAAGCATTTTGATATGATGCTGTTCACTTTAATGTGCATAGTCAGGGATGTAACATTGTAGTAGCAGGTAAGTAGGTCTGGAAATCATTGGATAAAACCTGTACCTAGTCAAGCTCATTATATCATCTTATTATCTTATAAGAATAGGAGACCTATTATGCCCCTTTTACATGATGTAATATAAGTCTCAGGTGTCTCCAGAATGTGTCTGAAGTTTCAGCTCAAAATACCCCACGGATCTTTTATTATACCACGTTGTAAACGCCTCCTTTCGGGCAGAATCAAAAACCTGCTGATTTCGTGTGTCTCTTTAAATGCAAATGATCTGCTTCTCCCTGCTCCGTTTCCGGCAGAGGGTAGTGCCTTTACAGCTCGCACTTCAACACTACAGCAACAACAAATCAGAATTAATATGACTGATAGCATAAATACTGGAGTTCAGCCATATCTGTATGAATATATATATATATGTGTATCTGGTCTCCGTGAATACAATCAGAGACAATGGTAACCTTAGCTGCATTAGCCGTGGAATTGGCTATCAAGCACATTCGGAAAGGTGATTTTACAAACAATCACAAAATATAAAGTGCAATACATCTCCAGGATATAAAGCTGGAACCCGAACAGTTGGTACAGATCCATGCTTGATAATATTTTATTTTTTTTAAGATCCTGATTTATATTGACACACATTCACAAAGCACTCACAAAAATGATTTGCAAAAAAATACACATATTTTGTATGTTTCGGGTCATATTTCCTTCAAAAAGTCTTTGTCTTCAGCGGCTCTGATGCCGGGAGTACATGAAGACTTATGTTCACTTTTACAGCCAACAACAGAACACTTATGACGCTTACGAAGCTAAGACATTATTCTTCTCACCGTATTTGCTCCAGCTCGTGGGAAAAACAAAAACAACAAAAAAATGCCACGTCTCTTGAATTTCTAGGGATCACGCTCTATTCTCTAAACACCCAAGCTCCCCTGCCTAAAGAAACTCGACAGGATCAGGTCTACTCGCACGTCGTTCTCTGGCCAGTTTGGGTCTCATAATGTGGTCTCCCGTCCCTATTAGGCCACCTCAATTTTGCCATGTGCATCATTCCTCAAGGCCGCCCGCTCCTTCTTTTCACAGCTGCTCACACTAGCTCATTCCATAGAAAAATTCTCCCACATATTCAATCGATGATAGCTGCTGCGAATCTCTGGATGACATGTCCCTTTTAATGGACAAGGCTCCCGCCACAGGATTCGGGGGTTACTTCTAGGATCATGGTTCACAGGGAAATGGCCGTAGGTTTTTTGTTTTTTTTCAATATAGCTTCCTACACTCCATCCGCTCTCCTTGAAATTTATCCCATCATCATGGCCAGCGTTATATGGGGTTCCCTTTGGACACGCAAACACCTTGTAGTTATGCGACTGTTCCGTAGTCATCACTATAATCAATAAAGGCCAGTCCTCCTCGAACCATCACGTCCCTTATGAAACGTTTGACATGGCAGAGCATTTCCTGCAGCTTCATTATCTCAGCCAGACACATTCCTGGGGTTTTCAATGTAAACCCTGACTCCCTCCCTCGTTTCGCAGGAGTTCCACTGACCAAAATAAATAATAAATAAAAAATTAAAACATTCCTCACCACCCCTCTCAGACCTCCTGCCATATTAAGTCCCTTCTTACTACTCCATTTAAATTCCCCTCCAACTCCCATGCAAAAAGGACTTGCCCGGTACACACCTCCTACTACTCCACCTGGGCCCACTATTCCTCCTCCTGCCAATCATGCAGTGCTCCATTTTCCATTCCGATCTTTTTGTAACCGGGGCGGGCGTCTGGCGAACTGGATTGCGTAGCTGAGGTGAATCATCCTGATGAGCCACTGCAAGGGGCTGGAGAGCGCTTACCAAGCCTCCAGCCTCCACGACAGCGGCACCAGGGGGACAACTGGACTTACCGAGCCCGGGCAGGGCAGAGCAGGCGCCCCACATGGAAGACAGTCCAGGGGGGAAATGCTGCTCTGCAAGCCCACAACGGTGGCTGGTAACTGGGGCAGGCGAGTGGCCCCAGAGACCAGCACACTTACCTGTTTCCAGGCTGTCTCTCGATGGAAAACAAGGGAACGGTAGGTACTCGTGTTCGCCTGATTGACCGGAAAGACTTCCAGCGTATGGCCATTGCAAGTGCACTGGTCCAGCGAATGAGGAAACTGCTCTTTTATTGACCATGTGGGTGCCGAGGCCCAGAGGGCACTCTGCGATGTAATACTGACCATGCGCTGGCCCCGGAGCAATGTTGGGGCTAGAGAGATTCCCCCGATACAGACAGTTCAGGAGAAGTTGCCTCATCCCTGGGCGGCCCATGTCAGGACCACCTCGAAGCCCATCTGGGGTACTTGGGGGCAGGCTGATGGGCAGGTAGAGCCGACTTCCCGTGGGAGGACCTTTTTCTCTGAAGCTGGCGTGCGGGCTCCGATGGTACAGGAGCCGGGGATGGCACTGAAGGGGAACGGCTCTGGAGAGGAGCAGACGGGGTGCGGGACCTTTGTGGCCTGAAGGCGGTCGGATTGCACCAAGGCAGAATGTATTTAATTGCCTCTGTCTGCTTCTTCACCATTGAGAACTGATGGGCAAAATCCTTGACGGTGTAGCCAAAATGCCCCCCTTGGGAGATGGCCGCATCAAGAAAGTGGACTTACTTGGTTTCACGCATCTCCACAAGGTTGAGCCACAGGTGCTGCTCTTGGACCACAAGAGTGGACATAGTCCAGCCCAAAACGAGCCGTGACCTTTGTCGCACGTACGGCGAGGTCGGTCACAGTTCCTGCATCAGCCCTGGGTCGGTCCTACCCTCGTGTAGATCTTTCAGCACCTTGATCTGAGCGCCAGCCCAGGCGGACCAGGTTGGGGAGCAGCCACGGTTGCTCCTTGCTTCATGAAAAAGGAAATGAGCCGTGACCGCAACAATCTCATGGGCATGTTCTTGCAATGAGAACACAACCCTTTCACGAAAGCTTCCTCGACACTCGAGGCAGATTTCATGGGTATCTGGAGGGGAGAGATAACGTCCATACCCAGTAGCGCAAACAATAAAGGACATCTTTAAAAAGATGCCAAGTGTTTGCACAAGCTCTTTTAAGAAAATATACTCTTTCGAATATACTCTTTTAGCACCCGCAGACTCAGGCTGCCGAAGCTGATATGGTGACTGTAGGGTGACCGCTGATATGTGCCGTAAATAATATAGCAGCGTAGCAGGAGGCGAGAGGATGAACAAAATCCGAATGAGTGATGCACGCCATCTCCTTTTATACCCATATGTCCGGAGCGAAGAGTGGCATGCAAATTCCACTCGCCAATTTTCATTGGCCTTCTCTATTTGAAATCAAATCACTTTATTGTCACACGACCATATACACAAGTGCAACAGTAGGTGAAAGTCTTGTGTGCAGTTCCGAGCAACATAGCAGTCATGAGTGATGAGACATATACCAATTTACAATAAACAACATATTTACACAACACAATTTACATATCAAATGTACACATACTCACACAACACAATATTTATATACAATGTACAGTAGACAATACACACAATATAGAATGCACATACAATAAAAATTAAAAGTATATAAAATAAATATATATATGCTGTAGTTGTATTGTGGAGAATATAAATATGACAGTCCAGTATGAGATAATAGATTAATTAAGTGCAGTGCTCTCTGATGATCCTCCGAGCTTTTTTCACACACCGCCTGTTATATATGTCATGAAGGGAGGGAAGCTCACCTCCGATGATGTTTCTGGCAGTTCGCACCACCCTTTGCGGGTCTTTGCGGTTGTGGGCAGTGATATTGCCGTACCAGGCGGTGATGCAGCCAGTCAGGATGCTCTCTACAGTGCTGATGTAGAACCGTGTGAGGATGTGGTGGTTCATTCCAAACTTCCTCAGCTGTCTCAGGAAGAAGAGGCGCTGGTGAGCCTTCTTCACAACGGCCTCAGTGTGGACGGACCATGTGAGTTCCTCAGTGATGTGGACACCAAGGAACTTGAAGCTGCTGACTCTCTCCACTGGTGCTACATTAATGGTGATGGGGCTGTGTTCTCCATCTTTCCTCCTGAAGTCCACTACAAGCTCCTTGGTTTTACTGACGTTGAGGGAGAGGTTGTGCTTCTGACACCAGTGTGTCAGTGTGTGCACCTCCTCTCCACCTCTCTTTCATCATTGTCAGTGATCAGACCTACCACCGTCGTATCGTCAGCAAACTTAATGATGGCATTGGAGCTATGTGTTGCCACACAGTCATGTGTGTATAGGGAATTCAGGAGTGGGCTGAGAACACAGCCCTGCGGGGATCCAGTGTTGAAGGTCAATGATGAGGAGATGTTGCTGCCCATTCTAACCACCTGATGTCTGCCTGACAGGAAGTCCAGGATCCCGCTCTACAGTGAGCTGTTTAAGCCCAGAGCCCGGAGTTTCTCATCAAGTTTGGAGGGCACTATGGTGTTGAATGCTGAGCTGTAGTCTACAAACAGCATTCTCATATGTGTTCCTATTTTCCAGATGGGAGAGAGCAGTGTGTATTGTAGATGCAATGGCATCATCAGTGGAGCAGTTGTTGTGGTAGGCAAACTGCAATAGGTCCAAAGAGGTGGGCAGCACAGAGCAGATGTGATCTCTGATTAGCCTCTCAAAGCATTTGCTGATGATGGGGGTCAGAGCAACAGGACACCAGTCATTTAAACAAGTGATTTTTGATTGCTTTTGTACAGGCACAATGGTGGACGTTTTGAAGCATGTGGGGACTACAGGGAGAGGGATAGGTTGAAAATGTCCGTAAAAACACCAGCCAGTTGGTTCGCAAACGCTCTGATGACATGACCCGGAATGCCGTCTGGACCCGCGGCTTTACGCAAAGGTGATTGGGACTCTCAAGATCAAACCCCTAGTGGGGTTTGAACGTGTCGCTGAATAGGCCAGCCTGGGAGATGAGGGCATTCAAGAAGCGTGTCTTGTCAGCCTCGTGCATCTCAACCAGGTTAAGCCACAGATGATGCTCCTGGACCAACAAAGTAGACATCGTCCTCCCGAGAGACCGCCGTGACCTTCGTCACCTTCTTACGAAAGCTCGCAATGAGGACATGACGCATCCACAAAAGATGTCTCGGCGTAGGCAGCTCCAAGGCATGAAAGAAATAATATTGCTGATGTGAGTGAAAATACGGGAGACTGGAAAACAAAAACTTCGTGGAAAATTTCCGCATTCAGGAAAAGGGTGTATACAGAGGTGCCATGAACAGGTTATTGGGGGGTATGCAAGACAGAATTATGGGCCTCCTCCTCCCAGATTCATTGCTATTATACAACAATAAGCTACTTGATATTGTGTTAATGCAAATAGCATACAAGAGTCTCACACAACAATATAATTCATTGTCTTTTTATTCAAGAGTAAACACTCCCACCATTACAAAAATGTTCTACTTTTCCTTCCTATTTTCAAGAAGAGATTACATTCCAGAAGGCAGTAAAAATAAAGAAGTGTCAAACATATCAAAGCGGCTGAACGCCACAACAAGCTTCTAAACACACAAACGGAATAACTTATCAATGCAGAGCTACAATTTTAACCAGTCTTACATACACTATTTAGAGGAACCTCATTCTTTAAATGTCCGTGAGGGCAAAAAAGAACATGGTAATATATTTAGCAGGGGTAAAGGAGATTTATTTTTGTCCTAAACTTTTCAGCCATTAAAAAGGCAACTCACGGTTAAATTCGGACACATCTATTTGTCTAAAATTTCCTCAAAGGGTATGGATTGTGCAACTTTGTGCTCTATTGATATGACTGCCAGATGCGCTAATCAGTCTTAGTCCATTGTAGATCGCAGATAATATTTTATGCATTTCAATTTACTGAAAGACCTCCCTGCAGAGGCCACTGTGACAGGCATATTAAGGAGCACTCTTAATGCAACCACCAAATTTGGGAAAACTGATTCAAGGTTTCTCTTAAGTATAAAGTTTAGTTTTTCAGTTGCAGTTTTGAACTCACACAGAAGACCATTTGCACTACAGACTTCTTGAATTACGTCTTTCGACACATCCCGTGATGTTGCAGCGCCTTGCAGACTCTTCTAAATCCTCCTTTGACATTCCATTCATTTGCAGAATGAAATGAAATGTGCCTCAGATTGTCAAATCAGTTGGGCATCCTGGTCCCCTGGATGATTATGTTTACCACTGCTCACTTCATCAGAAATGTTTTGCACTTTCTTTTGTGTTTCTGTACAAACTCTGTAGAAGCATCAAATTCTGTAGCTAGCAAACGAGCAATAGATTTTTCAAATCCATCCTCTCTGTACTGGAAGAAGAACTTTTTCAGACTGTCAATCAACAAAACAGCTGTATCCAGCAAAATTTCATCAGACTGCATGGCAAGGCTGGCATGTATTATTTCTGTCAGCATGTCATTCCAAATAACAAGACAAGTCATAAACTCCATACTCTGTATTTCATTAGACAGAGCATGTGCCTCTAAAGAAATGTTGCCATCTTTAGATTCATGTTCAAGATTTTCCAAAGTGTCAAGTACGCCACCGAGCTGATACCTCAGAGCTTCAATTGAGTCCAGTTTTGCCTCCCATCTCATATAGCTGAGGGGTTTTAATGTTATGTCAACAAACTGTTTCAGAATGTCCCAGCATTTCACTGATAATGCAAACATGGTGTACAATCTTTGAACAGTACCGAACAAATTCAAACACTATTTGAAGAGGCAGCGTCACACAATAGCAAATTAACGCAGTGGCTCGCTCGTGGCATAAGCAATGCATCTGGATTTGGTTCTTTTCCAGAATCAAAGCTTGTACCCCTCAGTGAATCCCTCTCATATTTGATCTGTTATCATAACTTTGACCCTGACAATTCAATAGGTCAATCCCTAGGTTTTCCAGTGTGGCAATTAAAGTCTTTGTAAGCCTTTGACCTGTTATGTCATTAACTGTGTTTGACAGACATTGCCAGTTACTGTATCCTTTCA
The DNA here is from genome assembly GCF_025860055.1 of Xyrauchen texanus. Lineage (NCBI taxonomy): Eukaryota > Metazoa > Chordata > Actinopteri > Cypriniformes > Catostomidae > Xyrauchen > Xyrauchen texanus. Next base: position 33,119,520 of record NC_068301.1, read on the forward strand.
CGAAGTAACTGTTGTGTACTTTTTCTCCACTGAACAGAGTGTGTGAGCGGAGCGGAGCGGAGCGAGCGAGGAGTGGAGCGGCATGATTTTGTCTGGAGCGAAGAGCGGATTTTAAAAAATCAGAGCTTCATTGTTTTCTCTAACTCCAAGAGCGCTTCACTAATGCCCTATCATGGTCAAAACACCTGTTAATGGACCTTAATGCAATAATTCACCATGTGTTAAACAGTGTTAAACACTATTAGCATGAAGGAAAGATAACATTTCTGATATAACCAGAAAGAACGTGATTAAAAAAATATACTAATTTAAAATCTAGTGGCACTTGTTAATGTTCGACCTCCAGCATGAAGATCACTTTCGCTTTCTGTTTCCACGCTCCCTATAATTGAGTTAAGCTTGCGGTAAAGTTTGAGTAACTACATGCTTGTGTCTAGTCTCTTTATTCTTACGGCAACTGGCAGCTGGTGATTGCCACAATCAAATGTTTGTTGTGAAATCCTAAAAGACGTGTCCAAAAAACACGATTATAATCTGTTCACATGTGGAAAGAAAATATAAAGGTCAGTAATACATAAATCCCCTATTAAATATTTTGAATAATGATATCAACATTCTAATCTAATGCATCTCTATCTTAACTGAAGGCTATTACAGTAAGTCCTGCATTAAATAGATTTGAACTTTTAACAACATAAAACACCAAATGAACTAATCAACATGTTAATATTACGTAGTTTGACTTTAATCGATTGCCTTCTAAATTTATTTTAGTGCCGTAGGTTAATTTATGCATTATACATTTGCAGACAAAGAAGCTCAGCAATGCGAATAGAGGCAAACCTTTTTACAACATTCAGAGAATATATTTTTTCAAGTCAATTTTATTTGTATAGCGCCTTTCACAACACACATCATTTCAAAGCAACTTTACAGAAAATCAGGCATTAACAGAAGATAAAACTGTAATGTCTATAATGTCGATGAGTCATCATTGTGTAATTAGATAAAATACGATTTTGAATTGTGTTTAAAAATAAATAATTACAAAATTATTGTGTTTATAACCCCAGTCGAAATACTTCTAAATTTGTGTTCTTCAACATGCGCTCCATTTTCTGAGCTGCTCTATTGAGAGCATGAGTGTGATCATTTTACCATGGTGCAGGGCTTATTTCTTTAATTTTCTTTAATCGAAGGCAGGCGACACTATCAAGAGAGCTAGAGAAGACTGCATTTATATTTTTTGTTATTTCATCAAGTTCTTCTGGGCATTGGGGTTTATTGAGTGTATGAGATAGATCTGGAACATTTATTAGTGAAGCTATCTTTAGTGGTCGAAAGAATAGTTCTACATGAACGATAGCGTGGTGTACATTGAGTTACATTAGCTGATCGCAGCAATCAAGAGACGGGGTAATGATTTGTGATGTCATCGCTCTGCTGCAAAATTTCTATATTATCAACATCAACTCCATATTAAATCTAGCGTATGATTATGGCGATGAGTTGGTCCCGTTACATTTTGTCTCACTCCAAGGGAGTTGCGTATATTGATAAATGTTAATCCCAATGTGTCATTTTCATTATCTATGTAAATGTTGAATTAGACGTTCAGATTAACCAGTTTGTCTGCTTCCTTACCTGGGCTCCAGTTAGTCAGATATAATCATTATTAAGACTATGAGCCAAATTACTAGAGGAGAGTGGCACCTTCCCTGGAGGGATGGAGTCCGTCTCTCTTTAGCAGGTCAGGTCTACCCCAAAAACTCTTTAATTTGTCTAGAAATTCTATGCTATTCTCCGGACACCACTCAGACATTCAGCCACTCAGTGACACTAATCTACTATAAACCTTATCACCATGATGAGCAGGGAGGGGGCCAGAGCATATTAAGTGTCTGACATCGTTTTTGCAAGTTCACACACCTCTTTAAAATTATCTCTAGTGATCTCCGACTGGCGAAGCCAGACATCATTAATGCAGACATGAATAACTATTTGAGAAAATCTACATTTATCATTAGCCACCACTTGCAAATTTGATCTAACGTCTGACGCTCCAGCCATGGAAACGCATTTAACAATAGTGGCTGGAGTCTCTATTTTAACGTTCCTTACAATAGAATCACCAATTATTAGGGCTCTTTCCACATGATTCTCCGTGGGTTCATCACTGAGTGGGGAGAATCGATTAGAAACCCTAACAGGAACAGGAGAGTGATGCCACTTTGCTTGCATTAGGAGTCTACAAAAACTTGTGCAGCATACCATCTGCAACAGGAAAAGGAAGGAACAGGAAGTCCACCCTTCAATCAAGAGAATTTTTTGCTGAGCCGTCAGTTTAGGAAGTTCTAAGGAAGTTCTAATGGTTCCACAATGTTTCTAATATCCTCATCAGTAGACCAAGACATGGAACTATAGAGATCAAGATAGAATTCTTTAAAAGCATTATTAATATCAATGGCTGAGGTAAATATCTCACCACCAGCAGGAATGGTATAAAAAGTATCTCTCTCTTTTATAAACACAGCCAAAAAGAAACGTCCTCTCACTTTCAACTGCTTTCATTTTCAGCAAACTTAACAAGTGTAAATATTTGTATGAACATAAAAAGATTCAACAACTAAGACATAAACTGAACAAGTTTCACAGACATGTGACTAACTGAACACTTGGGGGGGTCAAAATCAAAAGTAACAGTCAGTATCTGGTGTGGCCTCCAGCTGCATTAAGTATTGCAGTGCATCTCCTCCTCATGGACTGCATCAGATTTTCCAGTTCTTGCTGTGAGAAGTTACCCCACTCTTCCACTAAGGCACTTGCAAGTTACTGGACATTTCTGGGGGGAATGTCTTTAGCCCTTACCCTCCGATTCAACAGGTCCCAGACGTGCTCAATGGGATTGAGATCCGGGCTCTTCGCTGGCCATGGCAGAATACTGACATTCCTGTCTTTCAGGAAATCACACATAGAACGAGCAATATGGCTGGTAGCATTGTCATACTGGAGGGTCATGTCAGGATGAGCCTGCAGGAAGGGTACCACATGAGGGAGGAGGATGTCTTCCCTGTAACACACAGCATTGAGATTGCATGCAATGACAACAAGTTCAGTTCGATGATGCTGTGACACACCGCCCCAGTACATGACGGAACCTCAACCTCCATTTCGATCCCAAATCGAGTACAGGCTTCGATGTAACGCTCATTATTTAAAGGATAAACACGAGTTTGACCATCAGCCCTGGTGAGACATAACCATGACTCGTCAGTGAAGAGCGAAGGTGGGTTTGTGCCCATAGGCGATGTTGTTGCTGTTGATGTCTGGTAAGGACCTTCCTTACCACAGGCCCTCGAACCAAATAAACTGAAAAAAGAAATACATGCGCATTAACCCCATGCACGACATCGCCAACTGGTCTCCATCCCTCTAAACTCAAACAGTCCATGTATGCCTACGAGAGCCTCCACGACAACTTTGCCTTCGGATTGCTCAAGTCTGGTGTTTCTATACAAATTTTGTGAAACACAATTACACAACAAAAACGAATCTATAAAAACGCCAAGAGGCGGAATAAACACAAAAAAACTTGTAGATTCATCCATATAACTGTCCCGAAGGTGTGTTCCTCTACATAACAAACTCCAGCTGCTAGGCGGAACCAGCACAAAAGAAAAAAAAGGTGCTCAGTTTCCTCAGACAGTCTAAGGAATATTTAGTGTTCCGGCCCATTCGGCTGCTACATGAGTGCAACAGATGACCTAATCACTCCAATGACTTGCAAGAAATACTCCACAAAACACACTCCAGCCAATAGGAGGCATAAGCACAAAGAACATGCAGATTTATCCACAACACTGTCCCGAAAGATTTTTACTCCACAATACAAACTCCAGCCGCTAGGAGGAACCAGCACAAAAAAAAAGGTGCTCAGTTTCCTCGTACAGCCAAGTGAATGTTCAGTGAGTTGGTCCATTGACTGCAATGTGAGTACCACAAAATAACTTAATCACTCCATTGACTTTATGAAGGACATCGCTTGCTGGGGACATTTTACGGCCATCCTTAGCATCTATTCTCAATTTGGCAGGAAAAGTGACCTTCTGTTGATGTAAGAGTTTCTTGCATTCCTTGAATCGGTCATGTTTCCCTCTTGTCGAATTCGCAAAGTCTGGGAACAAGAAATGCTGTGATTCTTCCAAGAAAGCCTTCCCTTAACCTCTCGCCTCCCATAAAAAGATCTTTATCAGATGATCTCAGAAATTTGGCCAGAATTGATCAGGGTCTGTCTCCCTCAGCGTATAGCCCTGTGAGCTTGCTCGATTTCCAGCTTTTGGCCTGTTATGTCAAGCAGACTCGGAAATAGTCTGTCCAGAAATTTAAACATATCTTGATCCTCTTCGGCCTCAGGAATTCCAGCAATATGGATGTTATTCAGCCAGCTATGGTTCTTCATGGCCTACAACTTCTCCCAGACATGCTCCAAATCCACCTTGATCGCTAGCGGATTAGCAGATAATCGATCAATTTATCGACATCCCCCACTCTTTTAACCACCTCAGTGAATTTCATCTGCATGGCAGTGATCGATCTACGTATTACAGCAAGATCCTCCAAGTCAGCAATGACCTTCATAAGCATTGCCAACATGTTCAACATTTCTTGTCGAATTTCCTTCATTTGTCCGACCAATTCGACTCCTGGGCTTGGGGCCTCCACGAGGGTGTCAGCTTGTGTCAGTGTCAGGTGTCAGTGTCTTTTAATGTATCCAGAGCCTGAGGATTTTGAATTATTTGACATATTGTCCTCCTAGAACAGTTATGGAACATAGTGTATCGAATCTCACTGGTTTATGATTTTAATAGTATTAAAACTAGAAAAGTGCACAGAGCTCACCATTCACACGTCCGAACCTCTCATAGCATCACGTGACTCCCCTACTTTGGCCTTCATTGCATATGGCACTAGTCTGGGCTTAAACAATCTTGGCACTGCTTCCTTATCTATGTATATTGGCCATTCAGTCTGCTTAATTCTTCTTGAAACAGTTCCTCATACTGGCTTAGTACAGCAGGTAAGGTAACACTCCCAAACCCTTGAATTTGATTAACTGCCCCCAATCTATGCCTAATTCATTTATCCAAACCCGACCTAGCAAATTTGGTCCTGATCCTGGCACAACCACAACTGGTAAGGTTTTCACTTCTTCCCTGTTTCACTTTTACCTGAGTTGATCCTACCACTGCTAATTCTTGGCCTGTGTAGATTTTCAATTTCAATGAACAGGGTTCTAATTCAGGAACTTCTCTTTCCCATAAATTAGAATAATTAGACCTATTCATTACAGTAACACCACAGCCTGTGCCAACTTCAATCTGGGTCTATGAGTCATTAATAGACAATGCTATAGTCACAGGAGCTACTTTTGGGATTCTTCTATCTATGTATAGTGAACATCAATTAATCCGTATCAGTAATTTTTTTCTTCTGCACTCACATGGTGAGGTCTTTGCACTTTTTCCTGCATCTCCCTCTTTCAGACTCCCCTTGACCTTGAGACCTCCATACGCTTAGCTTGCAAATCTCTCACATCTTTCTTAACTATCTCCATAGCTTGAGCCACTTTGAGAGACATTTCAAAAGTTAATTCGGTTTCTGCCAATAATCTGTGTTGGATACGATCACTGTTTACTCCACAGGCTAGCCTGTTTCTGAGCATTTCTGTAATTTTTTCTCCATAATTGCAGTCATGTGCTAATTTCCTGAGCACCGCCACATAATCCAGTACTGTTTCACCAGCTTCTCTGGATCTGGAGTTGAATTTAAACCATTGCACAATCTCACTTGGTTTCGGATTAAAGTGCTCTTTTAACTCCTTTGTCTTTACTCCTGGTTTTATTGGGATCAACAAATGTCTCAGTAAACTATATGTCTGACTTCCAACCAAACTCAGCAATATGGCTTTTTGTCATCTAGTAAAAGGCTAGTAGTCTAGAAACACCCCTCTTATGTGTACAATAGACTATAATGTACATAATTTTTATTTCTATGCATTCATAGCTTATGGCTGATACTAGCCCCTGATGTTTAGAAATGCCCCTGCCTTTTTGAACTGCTGTCTTCTGGCCAGCGCTGCACAGCACTGAGCACCAGAACAGCCAGGTACAACAGCAGCTTTTCCACAGGCTATCCACCACATGAAAGTTACAACTGAACCCAAGGGCTCACCACTGTGCAATATACAATTCACTCATATTTTCATATTTAACATACTCTACCTTTTTTACGATTTACATTCCCTTGCACTAAACTGTATATCTGAATATATAGCATGTACATATGTTATTTATCTGTCTTGTTGTGTATTTATATATATATTTTATTATCTGCATTGTTTTTCACTGTGCACTGAAAACTGTCACCAAGACAAATTCCATGTGTGTGTAAGCATACTTGGAAAAAAATCTCATTCTTATTCTGATCACTAAAATTCAAGGCATTATTTATTTCAAAAGTTTCACAGCTCCAACATGTCACAAATCAGGTAACATATCTTTAACATTCGAAAATAAAAACCTCCCTATCATGTAGTCCCAAAATATGGTTATGATAAATGAAAGACGGCAGATGAGCTTTGATTCAGTTATGAGATAAAAGGGCATTTAAAAAGCATATAATTTTTTTCATTACCCGTGACTACAGTTTCCAGTGGATAACTCATTAAGGAAATCAATACCAGTATACAATTTTTCAAAAACTTTCTTGGGTAAAAAATTTGTTAAATAACTGCACAAGTACCAGTATTGAAATTAGTTGTGTAACTTAATTCAGAGGATCACAACTGTAGCAATATAAGAAACCATCTCCAACACAAATACAGATTTAAGAAGATCCTTGAACATTAAACAGGGATAAAGTTTAACAAAACATTTTTTGTTTGCTTTTTAACACTATCTCGTTTTAAGTTTCTTTCACACATGAAGAACAGGAGGTTTTGCAGAATGTAAAATTAAACTGGAATGAAGCAGCACACATTCTCCTTTCCACTATCTACACACCCTCAAAGATGGTCTTGTTATATATACACAAACAGGAAGTGTAGTTTACTGATGTCATTCAGGGCTTGAGTTTGAGCCAGGGGTGAACTATGGTGAGAATTGACAGGATGGAGGAGGTGAGACCGCAGGCTCCTACAAAGCCTGGCCCCGTTGGGTACAGTCCCAGCCGGTCCAGTGGAATGAACACATCGCACAGGTTCTTCAGGAGGTCCAAGAGGAGCGGAGGGTTGTTGCGCAGCACCGTGACCAGGAGGGAGAAGTGCGTGTTGAGCCTGTCTGAGATCAGAGGGAGGGGTGGTAGTGGAGACAGGGCTGAAGATGGAGAGGGGGTCAGATGATCTCTGTTCTCTGGGGTCAGAGTGAGAGGGGACGGACTGGAATTAAAGGTTTTAGATGAAGTGCTGCGGGACTCTCTCTCCATTAGCAGACGGATTTCATAAGCATCTCGGGTTAGGTTGAGGATGAGTGCAAACAAGTAGCATCTGTTTTAGAAGTAAGAGGAAATCCGGTTATTAACCTTGTGTGCTTTTCATTTTGGCTAACAATTTTTTTGATCCCACTCAAAATTTACCAGAACAGTCTTTGTGTAACACCTTGTTTGCAATAAATGTAATAACACATTTATTGACAATTTTTTTTCATCTCACACCACTTACTGTAACTACTTTCATAGTTATCAATTTTTTGTGTATGTGGGTGTGGATTTTATGGTATTCAGACCTCATTTACCTCAAATGACAAAATAAAAAAACCCTCACTTCAAAATAGCAGAATTGAACAAATTTAAAAAAGACTGCTGTGTGTCATGCATTAGGGGCATCTGCTGCAATCTCTGGAAATTTCATTGCGATGACAAGTATGACCTATAGGTGGCCTCAGTTGTTGCCTGGTCTCTGTAACCCAATACTATAACTTAATTTTTAGATACATTTAGCAGCATAAATGAGTACACCCCTTCTGAACATAGATATATTTCTATTCTAAATGATTACTATTCCAATTCACGGAAAGATTGAAACTGAAATGTATTAAAATTATACTTAATAACCTTTTTTCAAATAGTGATAGAAGTGTCACTTCTCACCGCAGATTACGCTATGCCTACGGCATACGCCGGAACTCGACTCTCTGGTGAACGCGTTGACGGCCATTACTGGAAGCCAGTGATTCAAGTTTATAAAGTTATAAATATGGATATTTTTCTTACAAAAAGCATCGCTTCACTTCAGAAGGCCTTTATTAACTCCCTGGAGACGTATGGATTACTTTTTGATGGATGGATGCACTTTTTTGGGCTTCAAAATCTAAGGTACCATTCACTCCCATTATAAAGCTTGGAAGAGGCAGGATATTTTTTAATATAACTGATTGTGTTTGGCTGAAAGAACAATGTCATATACACCTAGGATGGCTTGAGGGTGAGTAAATTATGGGATCATTTTCATTTTTGGGTGAAATAACCATTTAATGTAATCAATTCAGGATTTTTTGTAAAAAGAGTAAGTCTCAAAGTGTCAAACCTCTTGAATAGAGGATACCATTTTTATCAAAAAATAATTAATATATATATTTAAAAAAATAAACCGAACAGAACACAATGGTCAAAGTGATAAGGTACAGAAAGAAAACAGAATTGCAAAAACAATGTTTTCAGACGAATTCTCAAACATTGGTCGAGCAAACTAAAGTTTCACTTTAGTTTTGAAGTTTCACATGTTTCTGAAAATACTGAATTCAACATGAAATCAAAATTTACCCAGTTTACTTTCTTAATACACAGTCCTGGTCTTAACTGTGCATGATTCATCTGTACACTTTATTATAAAGAGAAAACTTTTGTTTTCATAACTTTTAAAAAAATAACTAGAACTAACACCATTGAAATGACTTTCCTAAGCCTTCTTATTTTTTAAACCATTACCTCAAACACCTGCCATAGGGAGACCACTTACATGATCTAATCTATTACTATTTGATAAAATGATGTTGCACCCATTTTGAAAATGCGGTCTTCAAATGTTTATTGCTGCAAGAGAATCTTTGCACTGAGGAAATCTTCACTATGAAAACATTAACATATGTACAATAATAGAAATACAATTAAGCAATAACTCACCTAAACGACCTCTGGCTCCATTTGTTTTGGTCCAGTTCAGGCAGCAATCCTGTTTTGCCGGCCCAAAGTACATTATCACAGGCGAAATACATTGCTCTGTTTAAATGGGCCACTGTGATGCAAAGACGCAGCACACAGTCTGACAAATGTACAGTGCGTTTAGCTGCCTCCAGAGCCTCCGCAGAGTTCCCTAAACGCATCACTGAGACAAAACACATGGAGACATTGTATCAGTGACCTATTCATTTTCCTATTAATATCCTGGTTTTATTCTGAAAATAAATTGACATGTTTCAAAACTATTGGAATATTCCTGTATACATGTATTCAACATATTCCCAGTAAACTAAAGCCCTATTCGGGCGGCAATTATTTTACATGGGGACGTGAGGTAATTTAAGCATTTACAGGGGTAGTCACTGATTTCATTGCTGCCTGAATCTGAAATGTTGGTGATTTTTCTCCCACGGAAAAATTCACAGCCAAATTACCAACTGTTTTTTGACACCAAGGTCGTGTGGTAATTTAATTACTGTTCGAATCCACATCTCTTAGTTTATAATCCAAAAGCCATTTTAGAAATCTTTTTGACCACTACTAAGTGTTGTAGGTTTACGCTGCGCATGGTAACAACTCTGGCGGTAATGCACAGTTTGAAAGTGAAAGTTTGGAAGAATGTGTAACAGAAATTTTTGAAATAATTCACAATAATAAAATTACGTCACCACTCCACCAGTGAGTGAGAACTCTTTAAGTAGAAGGGAAAGAAAAACAAGAGCCAGATCACGTAAACTTTTGAAATGGTCCATTATGGCAGCAATGTAATAAAATTGTAATACATCACATTTTAATGTACAAACGTATACCAAGCACTTTTACACATAGGGCTTTGCATAACAACTCATTTATACGGGTAGAGTAGCCCCAGAAAAGTTGCCAGGTTAATGTCTAACTTATTTAATTGGTTTAATTTGCACCTCCACTTTTAAAAAAATGACAGATAATTCCAAATTATGTCCATCATTTTGATAGATAAAATATAAGAAAACCATTTTTACCATAGCTCCTCAAATTTAATTTTAAATATCTTTACTGTCTTTGATATGTGTGTCACGTTTCATAGGCTGCATGCTAGGAAGGACGTGTCCTTTGAAGGCTGCAGTATACAGAGTGTCCTCTTTTAAACAAGCCTTGTTTAAACGATACGGCCTTCGTAGGACAAACGGAAATGGAATGTAACATGGTTGCTATGACAACATGCCACTCTTTAACAAGCGCGAGCGCTTCAAGTGAGAAAGGAACAAAGTCCCTTTGGAAGACAATGTATGAGGTACATTTTAGGAGAGTTATAATGATGTAATGAGAAAAGAAAATAGATTTTACAGGTGTACTTTTAGTCTATAATACTTTATTTTTATTATATATTACTATAATAATACATATTATAAACTCTGCACGCATCTACTGAGGTACTTCAACTTGGGAATTAACATTCCTTGCGTTTAAACATCATATTTACGGGCAAATTGGCATAATGTTTTTAGACAAATTATGTTTATTTCCGTTGAAGCAAAGAATTGTGGGTTGCGAGTGCCCACAAAGGATACACCTCATGCATCCTCTGAATTCCAGTGAAAGTAGGTCTCATTTGAAGGCTGTATTCGGAGTGTCCTACTCCCTTTTCTGAAAGAGACAGCCTCGATGACATATGCGGAGGTCGCAGCACATTACAGATTAAGTAATCACATTACAAATTACTTTACTTTTAAAATTACTTTCTAATACACTTTTCCACTGAACAAATTCAAAATAATATATTTCTTTCTTTTTATTTATACAGCAGCACCTCACATTTCTCCTTCATAATGACTTATTACCAGGCCATAATTCATGTATTCTACATAAATAATATATTAGGAATAAGCATAACCCTATAATGTACTTACAAGTTATTCAATTAATTGAAAGTCAGTAACTGTAATCTGATTACAATGGGTTTTTTTACCAATAAAGTATATAGATTACAGTAACTAAGTACTTAGTAATGGATTACACCCAACACTGGGCACATGCCAGCTGTGTTATTCGGATTTCTAGAAACTGGATTGTCATAAACAAGTTATGGTAATTGGTTTTGATACATAAATATTCATAATATCACGAATGTTAATCTGAATTTTAGCTTCTGCATGAAGAAATTGAATCAGTGACTATATTAATATGCACATTTTCCTATTCATATTCTGATTAAGCTTTTATTCTGAAAAAACATTTACATCACAATTAATGGAATATTCTTGTATATACACAACATATTCCCAGTAAACTAAGACATTATCTCTTGTGGAAGTGGAGATCTCAACTGGAGGTGCTCGTTATTAGCATTTATGACACTGGATATTTGGAATAAGATGTTTATATGACACAGAATTCAGATTAATACAGGCATATGCCAGCTGTCTTATTACATTTAGTGGATCTATCAATAAGTATGTAGTGAAGAGCTTAAAGAAATATAACTTTTTCATTGTACAACACATCATAAATTCTTTTAAAGTACATTTTTAAACATACATTTTCTGGTTAGACTCATGTGAGCTTCCAGCTGTTTGATGGTCTTCAGCAGTTCTGCTCTTGCACCTCCTTTCTGCAGCGTATACCCCAGGAGTGTGCAGGCGTATTGGGCAGCCCTGTTCAAACACAATCACCGATCCACTGAAAATTAGCATTTTTTTGTTCATGTTTAGAGACCTTAGCAAATGACTGGTGTATACATAAACATTAATCTTGTCAGCACAAATTAAACAGACCACCACTGGTTTTACAGGATTAGTATGGCCTAATATCAACAGAAAATCTTTAGTAACAAGGTACTGCAATGTAATCTGAGAGAAAGTTCACATTGAATGCCACTTTATAAGAGTAAAGGGTATTTAGCCTAAATACAATAACCACACAACAAAATCATGTTGTTTTCTTTCGGCTGCTGTCGCCACATCAGACCGTCCATGATCGCATATTTGACTTGGCACAAGTTTTATGCCAGATGCCCTTCCTGACGTAACCCCCAGTGGCTGGGGGACTCTCACTCACACCTATGGGTGTTTAATTTTAGAGTCTCCAAGTCACTTAACCTGCATGTTTTTGGACTTGTGGGGGGAAACCGGAGCACCCAGAAGAAACCCACACAAACATGGGGAGAACATGCAAACTCCACACCGAAAGGCCCAGTTGAGCCATTGAACCTTCTTGCTGCGAGTCAACAGTGCTAACCACTGATCCACAGTGCCGTGGTTAATTATGTGTAATGCAGGTTATGATTTTTCATCATATCTTTCAATAGGTCATGCATGGAAGTTTTATTTTGGCTTCGCTATACGCAACGCATAATAAAATTACAACATAATAAAAAAAACAGACAGACAGTGTTTTGTTATGGAGTTAGGATAAAAAAAAAGGTGCATTTTAAACTGTTCTGAGACCAGTGCAGACAGACAGCACAGGTTTAAATGTTCACTAAATAGGGAGAAAGGGACCAGGGAGCATCCTATAGCTTTCTATGCAGCTAAGTGCATTCAATCCAAACTTCCTATTTAAAGTTCAGTTTCAGGCTGCAGATGATATTTGGACCACTCAACATGTTTGGCAGACATCGGACAATGATAATCAATACATAGATTCAGAATTTATGATGTATAATTACATTTTAACATGGATGGCAGTGGGGGGCTGGGTAGCTCAGCGAGTAAAGACGCTGACTACCACAAGGTCTCCTAAGCAATCAAATTGGCCTGGTTGCTAGGGAGTGTATGAGTCTCATGGGGTAACCTCCTCCTGGTCGCTATAATGTGGTTCTCAATCTCAGTGGGGAAATAAATAAAAAAACATATGTGGACATACATTTTTAGGAAAACGATTTGGTCTAAAAAAATATTTATTTAAAAAAAATATATATATATACAGTGAGGAAAATAAGTATTTGAACACCCTGCTATTTTGCAAGTTCTCCCACTTGGAAATCATCGAGGGGTCTGAAATTGTCATCGTAGGTGCATGTCCACTGTGAGAGACATAATCTAAAAAGAAAACTCCAAAAATCACAATGTATGATTTTTTAACTATTTATTTGTATGATACAGCTGCAAATAAGTATTTGAACACCTGTCTATCAGCTAGAATTCTGACCCTCAAAGACCTGTTAGTCTGCCTTTAAAATGTCCACCTCCACTCCATTTATTATCCTAAATTAGATGCACCTGTTTGAGGTCGTTAGCTGCATAAAGACACCTGTCCACCCCATACAATCAGTAAGAATCCAACTACTAATATGGCCAAGACCAAAGAGCTGTCCAAAGACACTAGAGACAAAATTGTACACCTCCACAAGGCTGGAAAGGGCTACGGGGAAATTGCCAAGCAGCTTGGTGAAAAAAGGTCCAGGTTTTTCTGCACATGGGACAGGGCGACTGCATTGTATTAAGGAGAGGATGACCGGGGCCATGTATTGCGAGATTTTGGGGAACAACCTCCTTCCCTCAGTTAGAGCATTGAAGATGGGTCGAGGCTGGGTCTTCCAACATGACAATGACCCGAAGCACACAGCCAGGAAAACACTTTTTTTCACACAGTGTGTGAAAAAAGCTCGGAGGATCATCAGAGACTCCAGTCACCCAAGTCATGGGCTGTTCTCACTGCTACCATCAGGCAGGCGGTATCGCAGCATCAGGACCCGCACCAGCCGACTACATGATAGCTTTTTCCCCCAAGCAATCAGACTGTTGAACTCTTGATCTATCAGGATCAATAATTAGCACTGCACTTTATTAATCTATAATCTCACACTGGACTGTCAACATATTCTCCTCAATACAACTGCTATATATATATATACACATATATATTTCATATACTCCCACTTATTGTATTGTATTGTATATTCTGTTCTATATTCTGCATTGTATATAATTATTGTGTTGTGTAAGTATGTGTACATCTGATTTGTAAATTGTTTTGTGTAAGTATGTGTACATTTGATATGTAAATTGTTTTGTGTAAGTATGTTGTTTATTGTAATTGGTATATGTCTCGTCACTGTCATGACTGCTATGTTGCTCGGAACTGCACACAAGAATTTCACCTACTGTTGCACTTGTGTACATGGTAGTGTGACAATAAAGTGATTTGATTTGATTTGATTTGAGGATAACCAAGGAGTGGCTCTGTAAGAAGCATATCAAGGTTCTGGCGTGGCCTAGCCAGTCTCCAGACCTAAACCCAATAGAGAATCTTTGGAGGGAGCTCAAACTCCGTGTTTCTCAGCGACAGCCCAGAAACCTGACTGATCTAGAGAAGATCTGTGTGGAGGAGTGGGCCAAAATCCCTCCTGCAGTGTGTGCAAACCTGGTGAAAAACTACAGGAAACGTTTGACCTCTGTAATTGCAAACAAAGGCTACTGTACCAAATATTAACACTGATTTTCTCAGGTGTTCAAATACTTATTTGCAGCTGTATCATACAAATAAATAGTTAAAAAATCATACATTGTGATTTCTGGATTTTTTTTTTTAGATTATGTCTCTCACAGTGGACATGCACCTACGATGACAATTTCAGACCCCTCCATGATTTCTAAGTGGGAGAACTTGCAAAATAGCAGGGTGTTCAAATACTTATTTTCCTCACTGTATATATATATATTTTTTTTTTTTGGCATGTTTCTTATGGGCTACTATTTACAAATCAAAAAGGGGAATTGAAAATTCACACAGCAGTCAGGTAGGCATCTCAGCAGGTTAAATATAAGGAAACAAATTGGCTATGTTTGCCTTCAGATATTCATATATTCTCTACAGAGATCTACTCAAATTATTGAGTCTATTAAAGAGTCTAATGAGATGTTTATTTTCATTGGACATTTTTTATTTATGTTTTATTTTTTTGTTGCTTTGGAAGATGATGAGTTTCTTGAGGAACGTTTATAATAAAAAGAAGAATATTAATCAACATCATCAGACTGAAATATGGCATAATGTGAAATATAACATTATGGTAAGTTTGATTTAAAACTAAATTGATGAACTGTATTTATTTACTTTGTCTATGTTTGACAAAGTTTGAATTAAAAATTTAATTATATAAGAGGAAGTAGTTGTCATTTATAAAGTATTTAATTTCCTAACTGGATTATACAAAAAGGCATTACAATATGTTTATTGAATATCTAAATTATATTTTTATGAAAAATGTAACTACATCGTAATATATACTATACACTGAAATTAAAATACTCATATCATGATATAAGATTTTGTATAAATCACCCACCCTTAAATGTCAAACTCATACTCTCAAAACAACACATTTCTCCCTTACAGTGATGCCTTCTACACACTACACAACTTTCAAAGATGTCAGATCCTGGTAACATTCATATTACACATCTGACTGTCTTGTCATGGAAGTCGTGGCGTTTTCAAATTACACGAGGAATCGGCGACAGGGGTGAACACATTACGAGACATTTCACTATTGACGAATCCCCGATAACTCTCCCTGGACTCCAAATTACGTTTCACAACAGAGTACACGCGAGAAGTGATACGAGATATGTAAACAAATGCATGATCATATGTTATGCATTTCAGAATACGATGTGTATGTTTTTAATCATATATTTTATTGGTTACAATATGAAAAATTACCTCCTACTGAAAAATCTACCTATTTGCTTACCTGACTGTTCAAGAGAATTGGAAAATTTCTCTCCAAATCTTATCTTTCTCCACCTGGTTGTGGTACAGTTCAGATGAAACATCAAATAGTCACTGGTGCTCCTGCCAATGTTCCACTAATTTTCCTCAATTTCTTCAGTCCAATGAGACTTTTATGATATCACAGCCATGCTAGTTGATGTTCTATTGTAGGTACATCTGGACTCCTCCCACTGAAACTTCCCGTACCCCGTTTCTTGCTCTCTCATTGGCTGTAGGTCAACGTTGCAGTTGTATTCAGTCAAAACATATTTCACATTGTGCGATTTGGAATCGCAGATGGGTCCAGATATTTAACATCCTAGATATCTCACTGACATCGGCGCTTCTCTCAGATCGCATCTTTGATAGTTCATACATTGTGACCGTCGCTCACGGGGGCGAGTTCTGATTTGCCTACGATTTCGGCTTTTGTCTGTGATCTCCACAAAACTGTCGTCGGCGAAAATCAGGCTTAAATTCATGTAGTGTAAACTCACCATAACTCGTTCAGGGGCGCATGCCCTTAAGACTAACATTATCCATGTTTTATATATTCTACATAAATAATATTATTTCAGAAATATGTGTAACCCCAGTAATGTACTTAAAAGTAATTAACTTAAAGATGCACTCAGTAATTGTTTTTATTTTTTTAAAGTTTAACTCATAAAGACATGATTTGTAATTTTGCAATATATGTAGGAAATCATGAGCACTCACATTAAAATGAAGACTCCAGTCATTTCTGTAACCTTATAAAAGCTGTTTTAATCTAAATTGTTTTACTAATAAGGTTACAAACATCAGCAATACATTCTCAGCACCTCACCGTCTCCTGTATGTAACTCCTATGTCTCTATGTTCTCTCCTCTGACTGACACGGAGGTCTCTAAACTCCTCTTCTCCAACCACCCCACTACCTGTTCCCTTGACCCCATTCCTTCTCACTTTCTCCAGGCCATCTCTCCGTCCATCCTACCTGCACTCACACACATCACTAACACATCTCTACTCACACACATTTTTCTCACTACATTTAAGCAGGCTCGAATAACCCCACTGCTGAAGAAACCTGCACTTAACTTAACCCCACACAAATAGAAGTCTACAGACCAGTCTCTCTCATCCCATTCATGGTAAAAACACTTGAAAGGGCAGTTTTCAATCAAATCTCTCACAGAACAAGCTGCTGGATGACAAGCAGTCAGGCTTCAAAAGTGGACACTCTACCGAGACTGCACTACTGTCTGTAAAGGAGTCGCTGAGACAGGTGAAAACTGAATCCAGATCATCCGTCCTGATTCTGCTGGACTTTTCTGCAGCCTTCAACCATCAGATCATACTCTCCACTCTCTCTTCGCTGGGCATCACAGGAACTATGATTCACTGGTTTAAGTCCAATCTATCAGGTAGGTCCTTCAAGGTAGCCTGGAGAGGTGAGGTGTCCAAGCCACATCAGCTACTTACTGGGGTACCTCAGGGTTTGGTGCTTGGGCCACTTCTCTTCTCTATAAACACAACTTCACTGGGACCCATCATCCAGGCACATGGGTTCTCTTACTACTGCTATGCTGATGACACGCAACTCTACTTGTCTTTCCAGCCCGACACCACAGTGACTGCTCGAATCTCTGGCAGACATCTTGACCTGGATGAACGAACACCACCTGCAACTTAACCCATCCAAGACCGAACTCCTTGTCTTTCCAGCCAACCCTGCTGTTGAACATAACATCACCATTCAGCTGGGTTCAACTACAATAATGTCTTAAAAAATGGTCAGAAATCTAGGGGTAACCATCGATAAAAAGCTTAATTTCACAGACCACATCTCAAAGACTGCAAGATCATGTAGATTTACACTCTACAATATCAGAAAGATAAGACCCTTCCTCTCTGAACATGCCACACAACTGCTTGTTCAGTCACTTGTCATAACTAGACTGGACTACTGTAACGCTCTCATTGCAGAACTCCCTGCATGTGCAATTAGACTTCAACCAAAGAGAGCACATGTTACACCACTCTTTGTCTCTCTCCACTGGCAGCCGGTTGATGCACGTATCAAATTCAAGGCTCTGATGCTGGTATACAGAAGTCACTGGGTCTGCTCCAGCATACCTAAGCCAAATACTGCTCACTTAAACTCAGTAATCCTCCTGTTATTTGAGTGGGAGAGAAAGTTGAACCAAAATGTATAATCAAGTGATCATTATAACCTCACATATCCCAGTGAACTCATGCACAGCCTCATGAGACCCAGAATGAGTGGAAGACAGTGAACAACGATAGGGAGTAACCCACGAAAATCCGCCAACCCCCATTATATTAAAATAGATACAAGAAGCTGATAAATGATAGAGGGAAAACAATGGTGTGATTACGATGACCCAGAAAGTTTTTAGAAATACGTCAATCTAAGAAAGCAACTATAAGGAGGGGCAACTAGACTATAAGAGATGAAGCCCCATAGCCTCAGTTCAGTTGCTCTCGAGACCAAATCGGTGTATTGTGGTATATAGGACCTAAAACTACAATAAACCTATATTCTGCTTTTACTACTGAAAACTCCTGAGTATGGCTGATTCTTTGTGTCGACTGACACACAACATTTGACACTTTCACTCATTGATTAAATTAACCATGGCTGACTGCAGGCACGTGCACACAAAGACATCAAAGGGGCTTGAGCACCTGCACTTTTTCTTCCTCAAGAGAAAGTGCCCTTTTTTCTGGGATGCTTTTTTTTTACAAATTATATATATATATATATATATATATATATATATATATATATATATATATATATATATATATATACACACACACACATATATACACTCACCTAAAGGATTATTAGGAACACCTGTTCAATTTCTCATAAATGCAATTATCTAATCAACCAATCACATGGCAGTTGCTTCAATGCATTTAGGGGTGTGGTCCTGGTCAAGACAATCTCCTGAACTCCAAACTGAATGTCAGAATGGGAAAGAAAGGTGATTTAAACAATTTTGAGTGTGGCATGGTTGTTGGTGCCAGACGGGCCGGTCTGAGTATTTCACAATCTGCTCAGTTACTGGGATTTTCACGCACAACCATTTCTAGGGTTCACAAAGAATGGTGTGAAAAGGGAAAAACATCCAGTATGCGGCAGTCCTGTGGGCTGAAAATGCCTTGTTGATGCTAGAGGTCAGAGGAGAATGGGCCGACTGATTCAAGCTGATAGAAGAGCAACTTTGCCTGAAATAACCACTCGTTACAACCGAGGTATGCAGCAAAGCATTTGTGAAGCCACAACACGCACAACCTTGAGGCGGATGGGCTACAACAGCAGAAGACCCCACCGGGTACCACTCATCTCCACTACAAATAGGAAAAAGAGGCTACAATTTGCAAGAGCTCACCAAAATTGGACAGTTGAAGACTGGAAAAATGTTGCCTGGTCTGATGAGTCTCGATTTCTGTTGAGACATTCAGATGGTAGAGTCAGAATTTGGCGTAAACAGAATGAGAACATGGATCCTTCATGCCTTGTTACCACTGTGCAGGCTGGTGGTGGTGGTGTAATGGTGTGGGGGATGTTTTCTTGGCACACTTTAGGCCCCTTAGTGCCAATTGGGCATCGTTTAAATGCCACGGCCAACCCGAGCATTGTTTCTGACCATGTCCATCCCTTTATGGCCACCATGTACCCATCCTCTGATGGCTACTTCCAGCAGGATAATGCACCATGTCACAAAGCTCGAATCATTTCAAATTGGTTTCTTGAACATGACAATGAGTTCACTGTACTAAAATGGCCCCCACAGTCACCAGATCTCAACCCAATAGAGCATCTTTGGGATGTGGTGGAACGGAGCTTCGTGCCCTGGATGTGCATCCCACAAATCTCCATCAACTGCAAGATGCTATCCTATCAATATGGGCCAACATTTCTAAAGAATGCTTTCAGCACCTTGTTGAATCAATGCCACGTAGAATTAAGGCAGTTCTGAAGGCGAAAGGGGTCAAACACAGTATTAGTATGGTGTTCCTAATAATCCTTTAGGTGAGTGTGTGTATATATATATATATATATATATATATTCCTGTTTGCACACAGCTTCCCTGTCAAACAAATATATTTATTGAATAAAAAATCGAAATATCTGGTTGGGAGATGAGAATTTGTCGAGTTCTGATGCCCTCATTTGATATGCAACTTCTAATTTGCATACATTTGACAAGGCACCGCAGGTGAATAGGATAAACAAAATAACTATATTATTTAAAAGTTAAAGACCTTTTTTTTATATATATACATATATATATATATATATAATTTCAGATTTCAGTATTTTTGTATTTTGTCAATAATTTATTGCAGTGTTTTTTCCTGTAAAATTAACTAAATAGCAGCAGTAGTCTTTTTTAGTGTAGTGTAAAGATTTTTGTTGATTTTGAAGTGTTATGTATTAGTAGCATAGAAAACATGCACATTGTGGCATAGTTTCCTTTGCTGTTGCCTGCTCTTGTGATAAACCTAGTGAATACTAAAGAAGTCAATGGTCTCTGTGTGAACTGATTATCTGTTAAGTATGAAACAATGGCGTGAGTGCAGGGGAATTAAAATAAATAGGTAAGGAAGTCAGAGTTGTGTTAATATATTTAACGTTTTGTTTAAATTTGTTTTAAATAAATAATTATGAAAAGTGCCCCCCCCCAATTGTCTGTGCACGTGACTGCAAATACTAAATGTGTACAATGACATCTGAAACTGAAAACTATATATTAAATGATGCTACATCCAAATCAGTGTAAGTCCAAGATGACACAAAGACAAAAATTAATGAGTGTAATCTGATTACATAGATTTCAAATGTAATGCACTACTTTACATACAACTCTTTGACTAAATGATTCACTAGATTCAGTTCTTTACACTGTCTAATCAGATTACAACCAATACTGGTGGCAGTACCATTGTACAATATGTTATAAGATGATAATACCATGGCACTTTCATATATTACGACACTTAATGATCACCATAGTCATACATGGTAACATTTATAAAACATAGCAAAAACACCATGCATGTCACCATACCATTGCACTTTGTAAACATGTCAATGTCATAACACTTTTAAGTGTTCAGAAGTTATAAAAGAAATGAACTGAGTTTCAATGCAGCAGTGTTATGTTTGTCGATGCAGTGAAGTAAATGGTGCACACATGTAGGTGCAGTTAGTGTTTGCGTACCTGAAAATGCGCTCTTTGGCTTGACTCTGCGAACTGAATCTCAACCACGACTCCATCATAAAGCAAATCCTGGGCCTGTGTGTCCTTCAGGTGCGTGTTTACTTATATTTACAACTTCACAGAGAGATTACACAGGCTGACAGAGAAAATCCTTTGGGGTTTCTGTGCATACGTGCACTTCGATGAAGACTGGCGCTAAAGTTTTTTTCGCATATTTGCTCTGTTGTTGTGTTTTTGTCACTCTGACATTTTCGTCCGTCTACGGCACCCGAAGAAGGACAAACTGTGCGCGTTGGCTAAATTGCGATCGCGTCATGCTTTTGTTGATTGATAATAGTGAAATAACTTCAGTGCGTCTCAGATACCCTAATAGCCACAAGAGGTCACCAGTTCATCAAAATGTAGAACACCAAATAACTGCTATTTAATGACTACAAGAAAACTAGTATTATTGATAATAATAATAATAACAAAAATCAAACCATGAGATATATTGGTAAAGTGAAATTTATTAGAGAATATTTGATGGCAATAAATAAAGGGAAAATATAGTAAAACCATTCTGGTTAAAAGCAAAAAAAAATAAAAAAATCGAATAATCACAAGAAAAAAGTAACATGAATTTGCATGAAATACAATTCACGTGTGATGTGTAGTAAGTGCACAACATGTTTAAGAGAATATCTACATTTGGACACACCTTCATCAACCACATTGAAGAGATCTGTTCCTACAGAATGACTACAAAAAACTAAATACCCTGTGTAAAAAATAAAGGAAACTATTCTTTTTTCAAGCGTAATCAAGTCATTCAATCTGTTTGTGTGCTTAAACACTTTCACAAATCAATCATACAGTGTATTTTGCAACCACTTCATAGAATTTCTAAAGAAACTCTGTCAAGAATATTTCCAGGTCATATTTCACCCCGTTTTTATTACCCTAATGCAAAGAAATATAATTCTATTTAGTGTAAATTCACATATATTGTATTCTTTTGATTTTGGTGTGAATTATGACTGGACATATTACTTCAGATTCACTATTCACTAAGAAGCTATTGAGTTCAAATCAAATACAAGTTGTGTTTGATTTTCATCCTCAACTACAGCAATGTTATTTTAAATGTGACTAGATGTAGACAAAATAAAAATAAAAACTACAGTCAGGTTAAAGGAATGGTTTACAGTACTCATTATACTGGCAGATAGAGTTAATTTATCTACCATGAACCTTTAGCCTGTTACCACAATTCATCTTTGCACATACTATGCTCTTTCCCTTTACTCTGCCGACATGCTTTTAGCTCTCTGTTAAAGCTCATTCCACCTCCATATACTCCATCATTTCCTCTCAGCAAATCTTTGATCCAGAATCTGACATGACCGTACCTCTCTTTTCACTTTAGATTTACTCATGTATTAATCCTTCTATGCCCTGTTACCCACCTTTACACCAGTTAATATGTGAGGTGACAATAATTCCCCTGACTATCACCTTCACAAAATATAATGCTGTCCAAAAATAAAAAAAAAAGTTGCTACTGTCAAGCTTTATATTTCTTTTCTAAGCACTAAATTCAGTAAATCAGCCCACATCCCATATCACAACAGTTGAGGGTTGTTGTAGTCTATTTTCCATCTGAAATGATTAGAAATGCAACCAATCAAATATAATATAATATAATATAATATATGAAAAGAGTCCTCAAGCCACCCGAGGTTGGTGGAACTAATACAGCAGCAGGCAAGTGAGCCATGCTGCCCCATCATGCTTTTCTCTGTGGCTCTCTCAGTGCTCGGACTGCTGTTTCCTTTGGAAAGGAGCTTTAAGGCGACTCCAGAAAGAATGGCTCCGTCGAGTTTTTCTCTCGCTCCCACGCACCATCTCAGCCTCGCGCTGACGGATCTGACGCACCAGTGCGGCAAACACCTCATCAATATAGTAACGGAACGCTGCGGAGGTCTCAAAAAAAGGGCACTGGAACTCTCTCGCCAGCTGTTTGCCATCCTCCACAGACACCTGAAAGTGAGAAAATATGTTTATGGTTGGAAAAAAAAAGCTTTTGAACTTCCAAAAAATTATGCAAATGCTTCTGTATCCATGTTTGTATTAGGGATGTGTACAAGTAATCGATTAATCGAGTACTCTTTCTGCTTTAAATATTCGACCAGTAAAAACATTCCTCCAATATTGCAGTTTGATTTTCCTTTGTGCCCTTGCCTGCTGTGGTCAACATTGAAACTGCTTATCTCACCTTAATCTTGCCATTAGTTTGCCCAAAAAGAAAATTCAGCCATTATTTAAAGTGATTGTTTCACTTCAATGAGTTATTACTTCTATTATAATCTTTTAATCTTGAGCTTGTTGTTTATGCATGGTGCTTTTTTTTTCATAAGAAAAACATGTTAAATGTTGAAGATAAATAGAAGTTATACCAAGGGTCTGATGAATGCTTGATTCTGATTGGTTCACGGACGTTCTAAGTTGTGCAATTATTTTCTAGTAAACACACAGCTATGAAGTAGTTCCAGGTCTTGACCGCATAACGGTTCCATATCACTTCGCCAAACTATTTCAGTCATTTCAAAGAGTCCTACAGGCTACCACAACAAAATAACCAGTTAAAACAAAGTACATCAGATAGGAATGAGAAACAATGTCTATAATATACTAAATTAAGTTAAATTTTGATTGAAAAGCACACTTGGTCTCTCTCACCCCCACACACACACACTGAGACTCAAGTCGCAACCAACAAATAGAGCCAACTTGATCAATACAAAAGTTTCTATTATCCAAAATAACTTTTAATGTTTCAATATATTTCGCCCTAATCAGCCTTACATAGCTATAATGGAAAACACCACGCTACCCCTCCCCCTCTTTTTCTCTCTCACACAAACTCTCTCAGCAGCAAAGTCAGCACACCCTGTGACACACTGGGATTGTAAACAGTTGTTTAGCAATAGAAAAGCTGTACAAGAATGGCAACACTCTCTGCTGCTGAGACTTAAACTTACACTTTGGCAATTTGAAGCTATGTTATTCCTGACAAGAGCCACTTTCAACACATGTAATTCCACATGTGATCTCTCTCAGTTTCTCCTTTTTTCTCACACACACACACACACACACACACACACACACACACACACACACACACACACACACACACACACACACAACCTTGTTACTCTCGGTCACTCAAACACAAACACACACACAAACAAATGACTTTATTACTTCTGTAAGTACTCCAGTAAAGCGGTGCAATCCTCGTTATCCTCCGTTGCTAGTTCTAAAGTGATGTTTTCGAACTAGCAAAGAAGGCTCGGGCTGTATCAAACCAAGACGCTGAATCCGTGGCGGAAGAAAGTAGTTCTGTTATTATTATCTGTATCATTATTTCTGGATTGTGCATCTGAATTCACAGAGTTTTTATGAAGTGTGATGATAATTAATTATAAATAAACCAATGCAGATGGTTTAAATGTGGTCAATAATTGGCCGATAAATATCACAGGCAAATAAATCGGTGCATTCCTAGTTCAAATTCTAAATTCAGGTCAAGCCAATTTATAATCCATTGTAATATACCAAAAATCACACACCAGTATTAATCACATGCATTATTAATGCAGCAACCTTTTTAAAATTGTTTAGTACATTATTAATATTAATAAATTTACCGGTAATGGTTTATAAAATTGCTGTTTCAGATGTTAAATATTAACTATATCACTTTTTTGGAGTTAAAATACTTTTTCCTTTCCCAGCTTAATATGCAGAGACAGCAGTAAAACTTAACAATAAGGTTTCATTCGTTATGAAGTCATGAACTAACTATGAACTATATCTTCTTTACAGCCTTTATGAATCTTTGTTAATGTTAATTGATACAAATATTATTGATCATTGTTAGTTCTTGTTATTTCATAGTGCATTATCTAATGTTAACATGCACAAATTTTGATTATAAAAATTTATTACTATATGCTGAATTGAACATTAACCAAAATTAATAAATGCTGTAAATCATGTAAAATTATTGTTTATTGTTATTTCATGTAAACTAATGTTGTTTACTAATGTTAACAAATGAAACCCTATTTATAAACCCTAAAGGAATACTTCTCATGGCACATCTGTCAAGTTCTAGCCTATAGTATTTTGTGTTGATGAACACATCATGGATGAATGAAGTAATACAATGAATGTTGTAAAAAGGCACTTTATGTATGTAGCTCCAGGGTTAAAAGGTAAGGTTTGTCACCTGTCTGAGTTGGACCAGGTCAGACTTGTTTCCCACCAGTACGACAGGCGTGTCCACAGTGCGTCGCACACGGTATATCAGCTGCTTAAAGTGCCGTGCCTCCTGGAAACTGCGGCGGTCTGTGATGGAGTATGAGATGATGAAACCTTCTCCTGCCCGCATGTACTGATCACGCATCGCTGTGAACTCTGCCTGGATCACAACAAATACAGCAGGCCTATTTAATAAATCCATCAATAACTAAAAGTTATTACGTTTTAAGGGGTTGCAAGGATGTTACTATTTGATTGCTGTGTCCTTGCTAGTATGTTCTGGGTGGTTTCCTCTATGCCTTCTTAAAAATGCTTAAGAAAATGACATGTTTTTGCAGTAAGGATATAAAACATTATTAGAGGGGGTATATAAGGCAAGCACCACAGTCACACGTTACATAAGGTGGCCTTAACTACTATGTACTAACTTTAAATACATACAAGTCTGTGTATTTACTGTGTAACTACACATTCTTCAGCAAACTTCCCACATTTGCTGCTACTGAGGTTGATGTACGGGTAGGTTTAGGAGTAAGGGATGGGTTAGGGGTCAAGTTAACAGTGTAACTACAAATGAAATTAAATGCAGGTACTTTAAATGTAATTAAAATGCAACAAAATGTATGTACATAATAATAACATTGTATCAAATGGTTAAGTACATAGAAGTTAAGGCCACCTAATACAACGTGGGTCCAGCACCACTATTAATATTGCTCAAAACTAGAGTAAAACTCCTTAGACTAAGTATTAAGGTACCTTTTGATCTGAAACATAACATTATTATAGGCTGGCTACGCTGAGAGTTTTATTAAAATCATGGCACAAGATGAATAATGTATTTTATAACAGTCCTATGTGAACAAATGAGTCAAAGATGTACAAAATCAAACTAACGTAGAGGGATAGACATTGTGCCTGGTGTGTCTGTTGCATGAAAGAAGACCATAAAATAGGGACAGAAAAAGGGAAGTGGCATAGAACATTGTTTAACCCTCAGACACTCAAGCATTGATAGTGACAATGTGATCATTTTTCCCTCTTAAGTTTTTTTGTGAAGCCACTAAACAGGTTGAGAGCTGTGAAAAAAGTATTACAGGTCAAACAGTTACTTAGAAGATTGCTAAATGTAATCCTAAACAATCAGAAAAAGTGTCACTGGGCACTGTTGTGTGACCTTTGCATGCTGGGAGTTTCAAATTGAAAATATTTTCTGGACAAACTTGTTGCTAAGATACATTACATTTTATATGATGCATTTAAACAAGTGTTGCAATTTTGCTACAGTGGGTCTCTGAGGGTTAATGAGAATGATATTCTAACATTTTGCTAAATAAACTGTGTGTTTTTGCACTTCACTGCCTGATAGCGCTGTTCTGACTTGTCGTTTTCCTCAAGTTGATGTTTATCATACCACATCTCCCACCTACCTGACCTGCTGTGTCCAGGATGTCCAGGTTTGCTGGCTCATCGTCTATACGGATCTGTGTTTTATAGGCATCCTCTAAGAACAGTAGAAATGTGCATGAACATACAGCCTGAACACAGGGTGATGAGATATCACAATACATTTAGACAGCTCAAATGCAGAAGACAACAAAACAAACCCTGATATGGGAAGTGACAGCTGTAAGGGGTATATTTAGTAAAGACAAAGTCAGTGGGTGAGAGGAACTAAATATTTCTTTAAGAAAATATCAGTGCTTGCAAGGCAGCAACAAAATACCACATCGTTTAGGTCCATCTTGGTTTTAGGCTTTGGTTATGCATAATTTAAATGCTGCATCACAGCCGCTTTTTCGTTGTAATGACACTCAGCACATGTTTTGTTTCAGTAGGCTCTGTGCAAGATTTAACACAACACTGTCTTTAAGTGTAAAATCAGCTATAGATATATAAATAAATGCATGAGAGATGACCAGTTACAAATCAGTTTGATTTTCTAACAATTTAAGTCAAAAGGAGATTGTCACTTAAAGGTATAGTTCACCCAAAAATGAAAATTCAGTCAATGTTTACTCACCCCTGTGTTGTTATAACCCCATATGACTTACTATCTTTTTTTAACACAAAGGGAGAAATTGTGAAAAAAGTGTTGTGCTCAGTGGTGTCATACAATAGCAGATTATAGTGACCACATCTTCAAGCTTCAAAAGGACACAAGAGTATAATTCAGAAGTCTAATAAATTATTGTATGCGACTCGTGTCTTGTTCTGAAGGAATATGATACATGTCTGAAGAGTTTGTAGTGCAAGAATAGATGCATTTCCATGTCCAGACTTATTTGTTTGAAACGGAGTCCTCCATTAAACAGAGAGATGGGGCTGAAGGTAGCTACAGTCACACCGTGTCCTACTCAGATGCCAAACGACATGCAATAAAAGTTATCTTTTCTATGTTAATAACAGTTTTTTGTCTTAAGCAGCTGTGAAGAGCAACAGGACATTCTGTCGATCGCTTGGTATTTATATTTGGTGTCGCGCCCGGTAACCCCATCCACTATGAATTGGTACTGGTCCAAAATACATTGCATGATGCGAGGCGATTATCTGTGTTCAGCGACTGCTTTAGGGTCCTTCAATCACGTATAACGTTCAAGTAAGGGCAGACGGTGGCATTTTTACTTCCCCTCTAGGGTAAGATGGTGCCCCCCTAGGGAGTTGGTGCCCTACGCAGACTGCATAATTTGCGTATAAGGAAAGGCGGTACTGGTAGCTACCTTCAACCCCATCTCTCTGTTTGATTAAGGAATCCGGTTCAGACAAATAAGGCGTCGAGCACCCTGCAGGAAGTGCACACCCCCAGTCTCACGGACCCCTCGAGGACCCGGAAGGCTCCCAGGTGCTCCTGAGACGATCGACCCAGAGACCGAGACATTCGCTCCGGAGCTGGTAAGAAGACCACTCCGTCCCTCGGTGGAGGGCCAGGAGGAGAATCCTTGTTCGTGCCGCACCTAATACCTTTGCGAGATTCTACAATCTCAGGGTAGAGTCAGTCTCGTCCCGTGTTTTCTCAGGTCCGAGCCAGTAGAACTCGGTAACACGCTGAAGGACTGACCGAGTGAATCGTTTGCACCTAGCGCCCTTTCCCTTGGCTGAAGTAATACTGTGTGCATTTTCTCCCAGGAGAGCCCACTCACTCGGCTCCCTGGATGACTCCTCCCTAGCCCTGTGGTTCCCCAATTCGGCGGAGGAATTCGCCGACCCAATCCACTGCGGGTACTCAAATCTACCCTGTACTGGAATAGGTGCTCCACAGGTTAGGGCTCCTACATGGATTTCCTCCTTTGTATATTTTCCGCGGTACAGTCTCTTTACGAGTGGACCCGCGTCTCCCTTGGGAAGTTCACGCTGCCCCCCAGTCACCGTGTCTGTAGCAACTCCTCCCTCCGAAGAGGCAGGATCTACCACCACGCCACTTCCCACATGTGACCTAAAAGCCCATGTGGTGTATTTTGCCACTTTTACCTCCCCCTCTCCTGTGTCAGCAGTACACGTGCATGGCTCAGTGCATGGCATGATTTAAATTGGACCCCTAGTGTCGCTTCGTCGATCCAACGTCGAAGTGAGTGAAAGACGGGGAACGTCTAGGTTACGGATGTAACCTCCATTCCCTGATGGAGGGAACGAGAAGTTGTATCCTCCCGGCCACGTCGCTGAGTCGAGCCACTGTTGTGGCCGGACCATTTCCGGCTCCTCAGAAAAATCCTGAATGAAACAGACGCATTTCCCCGCCTTCATTCCCGTATGTCCTTCTCATTGGAATTTTTTCATAGATCAGAGGTGTATTCGGCGCTCGAGAGACCCCTAGTGTCTACCTAGAAGTTTTCTGTTGTTAATATTGCTGATGGTCCAGCTGATGTGAAACAAAATGAGTTTTCACTTGAACGCCCCATATCGTGCATGCTGTATAACTACTGTTGCTCTCGTGCAAAGAGCTCTAAAGCTCACGTGCAGACTCATGAACAAGCACAGGTGATCTACGGTCGGTGAAAGTTTTTACTAAATAATACATTTGATTTCAGTTTGTTTCGCACCAAATCTTATTGAATGCTTTCATAACAATCATAAGCCTCATGGAATAATTTATTAGACTTCTGAATTATAATTTTGTGTCTTTTTGAAGCTTGAAAATGTGGTCACCATAAACTGCCATTGTATGACATCACTGAGCACAAATGTTTTTCTTATTTCTTTACAATTTCTCCCTTTGTGTAAAGAAAAAGAAAGTCATAAGGGGTTATAACAACACAGGGGTGAGTAAGCAATGACTGAATTTTCATTTTTGTGTGAACTATACCTTTAATTCATCTTAAATTACTTAAAAAGTACTAAGTTCATTAAGCATTTCAGGCTCCATAAACTGAAAAAGTTTATACAGTGGATATAAAAAGTCTACACACCCCGGTTAAAATGCCAGGTTTTTGTAATGTAAAGGAATGAGACAAATATAAATCATGACAGAACTTTTTCCACTTTTAATGTGACCTATAATGTGAACAATTCAATTGAAAAACAAACTGAAATCTTCGTGGGGGAAAAATGAAAATGAAAAACCTTACAATAACCTGGTTGCATAAGTGTGCACACCCTCTTATATCTGGGGATGTGGCTGTGTTCAGAATTAACCAATCACATTCAAACTCGTGTTAAATAGAAGTCATTACACACCTGCCATCATTTAAAGTTACTCTGATTAATCACAAATAAAATTCAGCTGTTCTAGTAGGATTTTCCTGACATTTTCTTAGTTGCATCTTAGAGCAAAAGCCATGGACCCGCAGATAGCTTCCAAAGCATCAGAGGGATCTCATTGTTGAAAGATATCAGTCAGGAGAAGGGTACAAAAGAATTTCCAAAGCATTAGATATACCATGGAACACAGTGAAGACAGTCATCATCAAGTGGAGAAAATATGGCACAACAGAGACATTACCAAAAACTGGACCTCCCTCCAAAATTGATGAAAAGACGGGAAGAAAACTGGTCACGGAGGCTTCCAAGAGGCCTACAGCAACATTAAAGGAACTGCAGGAATTTCTGGAAAGTACTGGCTATGTGCTACATGTGACAACAATCTCCCGTATTCTTCATACGAATGGGCTATGGGGTAGGGTGGCAAGACGGAAGCCTTTTCTTACAAAGAAAAACATCCAAGCCCAGCTGAAGTTTGCAAAAACAAACATCAAGTCTCCCAAAAGCACGTGGGAAAATGTGTTATGGTCTGATGAAACCAAGGTTGAACTTTTTGGCCATAATTCCAAAAGGTATGTTTGGTGCAAAAACAACACTGCACATCATCCAAAGAACACCATACCCACATTGAAGCATGGAGGTGTTGGGGCTGTTTTTCACCCTGACTAAGGCTGTCACCCTTAGTCAGGGTGGAGGGAATTATGAACAGTTCCAAATACCAGGCAATTTTGGCACAAAACCTTCAGGCGTCCATTAGAAAGCTGAAGAGGAAGTTCACTTTTCAGCATGACAACGACCCAAAGCACACATCCAAATCCACAAAAGCATGGCTTCACCAGAAGAAGATTAACTTTTGGAATGGCCCAGCCAGAGCCCAGACCTGAATCCAATTGAACATCTGTGGGGTGATCTGAAGAGGGCTGTGCACAGGAGATGTCCTCGCAATCTGACAGATTTGGAGCGCTTTTGCAAAGAAGAGTGGGCAAATATTGCCACGTCAATATGTGCCATGCTAATAGACTCCTACCCAAAAAGACTGAGTGCTGTAATAAAATCAAAAGGTGCTTCAACAAAGTTGAAGGGTGTGCACACTTATGCAACCAGGTTATTGTGAGTTTTTTTTTCTCAAAGATTTAAATTTGTTTTTCAATTGAATTGTTCACGTTATAGGTCACATTAAAGGTGGAAAAAGTTCTGACATGATTTATCGTTGTCTCATTCTTTTACATCACAAGAACCTGGCATTTTAACAGGAGTGTGTAGACTATTATATCCACTGTATACTTTAAAACCCTAAACCAGAATGATTAGGAAATATCAATATAGTACTAGAGCTGCCTTGCAAATAATGAAACGAAAATAAATTAAATATTGTAAAGTTAATTGACAAAGTTGATTGAGTCATTGACAAATAAGGTTGTTTGAGATGAATCAAATGATTAAAACTCATACATTAGAAATGACATTTTTGTGTCCATGTTGGTTTTATACCTTTTTGAAAATAATTTATAGCATTTTCTACCAAATCTTTTTTTTATTTATTATAATAATTACTTAATTGGATAGTTTAAGTAACCCAAAAATAAATATTCTCTCTTTATTTACTTACCATCATGCCATCCCAGATGTGTAGGACTTTATTTCTTCTGCTGAACACAAATGAAGATTTTTAGGAGAATTTTCAGCTCTGTAGGTCCATACAATGCAAGTAAATGGTGACCAGATCTTTGAAGCTCCAAAAATCACATAAAGGCACCATAAAAGTAATCCATATGACTCCATATCTTCAGAAGTGATATGATAGGTGTGGGTGAGAAACAGATCAATATTTAAGTAATAATTTACTATAAATCTACTTTCACATTCTGAAACTGAAAGTGAAAACAGATTTATAGTAAAACAAGATTGAAATACTGATCTGTTTCTCACTCAGAGTGATCACATAGCATCAAAAGACATTTATTAAACCACTGGAATCATTTCAATTACTTTAAGTGATTTTTGGAGCTTAAAAGTTCTGGTCACCATTCACTTGCATTGTTTTGACCTACAGAGCTGAAATATTCTTCTAAAAATCTTTGTTTGTATTCTGCATAAAGAAAGTCATACACATCTGTGATGGCATGAGGGTGAGTAAATGATGAGATTAAAAATTTTGGGTGAAGCATACCTTTAAAAATGTAATGTGGTGTAACCATCAAGTAAAAGGTATTAAAATACATAAGTGAACATAACATAATCATTCATTTAAAAAAGTTTTCAAATATATTTTAAGGTAACAAATTATCAAATGTTTTCTTAGGGTTACTCCATTTGACCAGAACAAAGTGTGCCTTTTCATAAAAATATAAAAATACCTGATATATAAAAAATAAAAAAAAACTATACAGTCAGTTATGATGGTCTAAAGGGGTCAGTTTTCTTTTTTGGTCGCATGACAACAGGATGGCTATCTACATGTTGGTTACACCACCTGACTTTGATTTGGTGGACAAAAGCTTTTTTTAAATATTAATAATATTTTAGAACAAAACTATTTTGCTACTTATTTTTAAAAGAAATAATAATAAATACTAATGACAACATGACTTTTTATAAGAATTTCAACTTTTATGAGATGTTTATTATTTTATTTGTATTTTTTCACTGTCTTTGGACAGTTACACCATTAAGAGATTTTTGACTTTACGCCCAAGACAAAATATCAAAACAACTTTGAAATTCAAAACATGTTCATCATGGTAGAGGTTTATTCAAGTAATTGTTTTGTGTGAATTAAATATTTTTGTGTATTACTAAATAACTTAATAGATCGGACAAAATTAGTGTCATGTCACTTGGCCAATACCCACACTTCTATGGTAAGAATGCATGTTCTTTATGGGACTTGTTTCCTTACCGATAGTAGGGTCGTGATCTTCTGGGAATCTGTGACTTATAAATTGCATGATGATGGCTATGAGAGAAAGACAAAGAGACCAACAGAGTTCTTACATAATACTGGCATTATGAAATTTAACCAGAGAAGTGTAAACATCTCCACACCACATAACTTTCAAGTTGAGCAAACACACCCTGCTGTCGGCATGTATTTGCTTTGTATGTCCTATCTGCTCTGTTCCCATGGAAACAGCGATAAAGAGAGAATATCAGTCACCCTGAAGAACCTTCTGTGGTGCACCCTTAAACAATGAGACATCCTCACCAGGTGACCTCTGCTCATCTCCTTGGCAACAGAACAGACTCCAGGATGGGAAAGGACGTTGCTAGGCACCTGCTCCTCCTTCATAACGACCAGACTCAAGCATTGAGCCAACACCCACACTTTTATTGTCTGCCTGCTTCTGACTGTACATGTAAGACTATGAATCCAGCTCACTATCTGACCACAATATTGAGCTGGAGTAAAAGAGAATGCATGAAAATAACCAGTTGAAAAGAGAGCGAGCATGACAAAATAAATGGGACAATCACACAAAAACATGTCCAGGTCACACTTAACCCCAAAATCAAAAGAAAAAATAAATAAATTACATTTTGCATATAGAGTGTATTTTTAGGACCAATAAGATTGTTTTCAATGTGACATTATTTTCATGACAATTAAGCACACTGACCCCCCCATTCTGATTAACAACTATACATTTTTACTGCACCGTTTAATTACAGTCATATAATAATATTGTATTGTTGTTGTACAATTATTTTTTTTCATGATATGCAAGTAGGTTATTTGTAATGAGAGTAAGTCACTGAAAAATAGTAATCCACAACAAATTACTTCTCTAAAATAGTAATCTGATGACTTTACTGATAACTTTGTGGAAAAGTAATCCCATAACTAATTATATTTAAGTTAATTTCTAAAACAAATTTCACAGAAAAGTTGAAATTTCACAAATTCAAAATAGTGTACACAAAATCTTACCTCTTACCCTGATACACTTTGTCAGCTTATTAAGCACTGTTGGTAGGCCTGTCGCAATTACTAAATAGTCGTCTGATCACAGCTATTGTGCAATTCAAATTCCAATCACATTTTAATGCCCAAATAAGGGAATTATAAGCGAAAATGTAAAATGCCATGAACAGCGTTTGTATGACATTCAGTTGAACTCCCAGCATCAACGGGCTGCACCGCAGATGTCACCCAGAACCCAGTGAAGCGCTTCTCAAACGCTCTGATGCACGCCATCTACAGAGGCTCACACCAAACTCCAGCGAAAATATAAACAAGCAAATATACATTTTGATAGTGCATGCAATCGATCACTTTAAACGATCGTGTAATGGCAAATGTTACTGGTCTTAGCGGGTTCATTAATGCAGTGTTAATGACATGCAGTGACAGAGGAGGAAAGTGAATCACTTTCTTCATGCTTACACACCCTAATTATTATTATTATAACTAAAAGAAAAGAAACATATTTTAAGTATTTAGAATTACAGTATTTTAATATTTAAAACATAATTTCTCATGTTATTCAAGCTTTTAAAGTCTTAAAAGTAAATAATATTTCCCTATTTTATTTGTATAGTTGAAGCCAAATATGTCAAAATTACTTCTTAAGATATATGAAGCACACATGCACCTAAAGAAATATATCAATTTATATGAAAATGTATCGTGAAAGCACTAAAAAAGACACTTAATCTACATAATCGCAGTTATTTGTTTGACAATTAACACTCAACCAAATTTTATAATCATGACAGCCCTAATAATCGTTGTACAGTTGAGCATGTAAACATGCTCAATGTTGCTGGTTAAGTAGTGCTTTTGTTTGAGTAAAGTTCTGACAGCACCATAGAATAAAAGTCTTGACTTGTGCTGTAACTGTCTCTGAATCTTAAAGGTAAGATTCAGAAACCCTTGTAATTAATGACACCTGTGGCCGTTAAGGGAACTGCAGTCAGCTGCCTGTTGCTCATGCTCGAGCTCCGGCACACACATCATAGGGACGCGAGCATCGGCCAAAACAATGATGTACCGTACAAAGACACTGAACGTGATTCACCGGCATCAGGCTGACAGGTAGCATAATTAAAATTACACAGTTATGATTGTTTTACTTCAAACTTTGAGACTGTATATTATATTTGACTCTCCAGTGCTGGAACAGGGCTAAAACAAAGTGTGGATATAGGTCTGACTATGCAAGACTGTAGTTTGAAGTAATCACTTTTCTTTGCATGATACATTGACTGCATTTATACGATAGCTAATGTCGGCGTTAACTAGCTAGCCAGCTTTATCAATAGCTGTTAGCTAAATTTGGTGGATGATGTGAGTAGCTGTTTATAAAATAGACTTTACATTAAAAATATGTTGACACAAATCTAAAACTGTAATTTTTATATATCGATGCGCTATTGTCAGAGGTGGGTAGTAACGTGTTACATTTACTCCGTTACAATTACTTGAGTAACTTTTTGGGGGAAATTTTACTTTTTTGAGTAGGTTTTTAAGTGGGTACTTTTTACTCTCACTCAAGTAAATTTAGAATAAATTTTTTTTACTTTTACTTCTTTACAATGTGTGGCATTACTGTCGTTACATTACTGGGTTTAATTTGAATGAATGTGTAATTTATTGAGAGATTATTGAATGGGACTTTTACGAGAACGGAAGTTCACAAATGCGCACGATGAGACGCTCCCACTTGAGTGATGAGACTGTCACTCAAGTAATCAGTGCAGCAGCATCAAACTCTTCAAAGTGAAACTCTTTCTTCTCTCCACAGTAAAAAAAAGAATAGTTTAATCATGCAATGCCTTCATTTAAAACCAAGACAAGCTGATATTTCAAGACTGAAGTCACAGCTCTAACTTCAGGCAGCACGCTGGGGTAAATTTTGGCTCTAATTCTAACGCAGGTTTTCTGTGTAATGAGATGGTCATTTTCAGGGTGATTCTGTAACTGGGCTCTTATGACATTAGTTTTAAGTGTACATTTTTAAATCAGTGCAGTAATATATGAGTGTGCTTTGTCCCGCATGTCATAAGCAGTATTTATGCATTTACTCCACGCCCTCGTGGGGGTACTGGAAACTATCGCTGCTACTTCAGGTGGATTAACTGTATAAATCCAGATCAAAATCCAAGTTAAGTGTAAATGACTGCCATTCGCGTGATCAACAACTGGAGCGCAAACAGACAACATTTCTGCATGCGCAGAGTGAGGTGCACTGGGCATGTGCGAGTGAGATGTGTGGGCGCGAGGCAATCGTGGCGACGAAAGTGGCTATGCCATTTCCTATATAGTGAATGACAGTTAGTGCACTATATCTCAGCAGTAAGTGAACGAAATGAGTGAATTCGGATGAGAGTGTCGGAGCTCTGGGGCTGGTGCAGAAACGTCACATATGAAATTTTAAATTCTTGGGCCTTATTTGTTATTCTTATTCAATAATATATGAATACAATAAATGTAATTTTTAATATATACTGTGTGTAAATATAAGGAGTAAACACATTTGATAAAATAAAGAGTACATTTTAAAATGTATCTGTATGTTTTGTCTCTCTATATGTTATTATGTTATTTTAATCAAGTAATGATTAGTCAAAAAGTAATGCAATACATTCAGAATTAAATAAAATATTGCATTACTGAAGGAAGCAATAAACTCCTAGCTCGTACATATTCCCTGTGAAGGATTGTGGGAAATAAACCATCATGTAAGTGTACTTGAAATGTACACTTGAAATTGGAGTGCATTGTGTGTAAGAATGAGTGAACAAAAGTAGGGCATGAGTGGTTCACTCAGAATTCAGACACTCCTACAAAATAGCGAAAACTCCAAATAATGCACTATATAGTGGATAGGGGTGGTTTCAGACACAGCGAGTGATCCACGATCAGGGTTGGTGCCCTTCGTAGGCTGCATACTCTGCATTTAGAGAGCGGTGGTACTGCTGTAGAGAACAAACAATCTAAATACTTACGACACTGAAAACTGTAACTACAATGAAATAAGAATCCACACAGGACTTTAAAAGCTATGAAATAGCGAAAGTAGGCATTATATTTCAGCATTATATATAATGTCCTTGTGGGACAATTTCACCAAGATCTGACAAGAGCCCTTAAAGGGTTAGTTCACCCCAAAATTACAATTCTCATTAATTACTCACCCTCATGCAACCCCAGATGTGTACGACTTTCTTTCTTCTGCTGAACTTAAATTAAGATTTATAGAAGAAAATCTCAGCTCTGTAGGTCAAAATAATGTAAGTGAATGGGTAGCAACATTTTAAAGCTAAAGAAACAAACATAAATCAGCATAAAAATAATCCATAAGACTCTAGTGTTTAAATCAGTATCTTCAGAAGTGATGTGATGGGTGTGGATGAGAAACAGAGAAACAGATCACTTTCACATTCTTCTTGTGTTTTTGGTGATTCACATTCTTCTCTGCATATCGCCCCCTTCTGTCAAGCAGAAAATTACAAATATTGATCTGTTTCTCACCCACAATTATCATATCACTTCTGATGACATGGATTTAACCACTGGAGCCTTATGAATTACTTTTATACTGCCTTTATGTGCTTTTTGGAGCATCAATCAAATTACTATTTTGGCCTACAGAGCTCAAATATTCTTCTAAAAATCTGAATTTGTGTTCTGCAGAAGAAAGTCATACATGTCTGGGATGGCATGAGGGTGAGTAAATGATGAGAGCATTTTCATTTTTGGGTAAACTATCTCTTTAAAGTGATAGCTCAGCCTTAATGTAATATTCTGTCATAATTTCTCTACCCTCATGTTGTTCCAAACCAGTGTGAAGCTTTGTATTAAGTGGAACACAAAATATGTTAGACAGAATGTTAGAGACATTCACTTTCAATATATATATATATATATATATATATATATATATATATATATATATATACATTCTGTCAAATATCTCCTTATTGTGTTGCATGGAAGAAAGAAAGTCAGACGGGTTTGGAACAACATGATGGTGAATGATGACAGAATTTCCATTAATAATAATAATAATTCTGTAGTACAGGTTCAATGTGTATTATGTAATAGAATATAGGGGAGTAAACGTATATTATGACATTTGTGAAAGTAACAAGTTACTCACTACTTGAGTACTCTTTTAATTGGATACTTTCTCACTCAAGAAATTATTTATGTTAGTACTTTTACTTCTACTTGAGTAATTATGTTTTTGAAGTAATAGTACACTTTTACTTGAGTACAGTTTTGGCTACTCTACCCACCCCTGGCTATTGTTTTATAACAACAGATTGTATATATTTTCTGTATAACCAAGTTACGTTACACTAATGAATGGGTCTTTTTGCATTATCTTGAACATTGTCTAGCTTTCATTTCATGTGTTATTGTAGTTTACCTTGCTGAATAATTACAGATTGAAATTGATTATGACAGTTACTGTGCAGGCAAGATCAAGTTAGCTACAATTACACAGATCAATCCTTATGACACTACATTTCAAATGCTTTTGTAAGCTTATGTGAGTTTACTTGTCCAATAAGAAGAATGCCAATTCAGGGTCGGTTTTGATCCCCAAAACCGAACAACTGTCCTTCCAGGAATCAAATGCCCTGCCGATGTTCACTCTAGTTTTCGCATATTCAGATTCAGTAGATAAATATTTTTTTGTTTGTTATTTTGGCTTACTCTGAGTTTGTGTAGGATTCAGTGTTGTGCTGGGAGCCGGACGTTTGCTGGATTCCATCTCTGAGATAATGTTACCTAGTGTTGCAGTTTGTTGTCACTGTTGAATAGCGGAAGAGAAGCACTGAGCGCACATAAACATCACATCCTTTGGATTTTCCTGGCAAAAGTGACCTGCTCCCTTTTTTAAGTTGCCTTACAAGCCATTCAAACAATGGCAAAGAAGGCAAAGTTTACATGAAAATTATTACATATTGCACCTTTAAGGTGAAATTATTTTAACAGTGAAAAAAATTACACAAATCTCCTTTAAGCAAAATACAACCTATTTCTTTATTTTTATTTGGGGTGAAATATAACCCAGACATGTTCTTGACTGCTTTCACAAATTTCACCCAAAAATGTATTGAGTGAGTGAGATGGGATTAAGTGGGGGAAAGGTAGGAATAAAGAGGAAAAACTGAAAGAAGGAATTAGCAACAAGGGACATAGAGAGATAAATGCATGGCTATTTTACTCACCGCTTTTGCCCACACCACCCTCTCCTAACATCACCAATTTGTACTCGCGGGAGTGACCGCCTGTGCCCCTTGAGGACTCCATCCAAATAACTGAAATGCAAAAAGCAAAAACTTCAGACTGCAATAAACAATGAAAGAGGAGAATTATCAGATTCCAAATTTGGACATTTGCAAGCACGCAGGCCCATTACAGCACATGCTGTTTGCTGTTACATTGCAAATATGCGACTGAACCCATAAACAGCTCTTGTCAAGGCTGTGTTGGACACCAGAGCTTCTGTTTGATGTAGAAGAGGAAGTGAGTCATTTTTTCAAGCTATTCATGTGACAAAGCGAAGCATCCACAGGGTGGGTGTTACATTAACCACGGTCAATAATAGATTATCTACCAGAGTACCACTGCCTGATGGACTTTTCCATTGTCACTGTCTGCGATGCTGCATTAGTTACTTCAGTGCAGCCTGTCAATGTGGTTTTCAAAACATTACACAACAATGGAAATAATACTAGTCCCTGAAACAGCACTGCTGAGTAGCATTTTTCCAGCTGCTGAAACTGAAATTGTGCCACAGTGCATACTGAATAGATTGATAATTATATAAATATATGTAGGTGATAACAATCCCCAGTTTTCTCATTAATAGAAGTACTAAGTGCCCCTTTTATCAGTTCAAAATCTAACAACACCAAATGGATATAAACATATATATATTTTTTTATATATATATTTTTGTGAATTTTAAGTTAAATATTGTGTCAAATAAGTGCTTATATCAAAATATATCAGTACAACTCA
Organism: Xyrauchen texanus; assembly: GCF_025860055.1. Lineage (NCBI taxonomy): Eukaryota > Metazoa > Chordata > Actinopteri > Cypriniformes > Catostomidae > Xyrauchen > Xyrauchen texanus. The sequence continues at coordinate 33,159,676 of NC_068301.1, forward strand.
AATCGGTTGACCAATAAAGTATTTTTAACCTTGGATAAAGGTGCTATAAGCTTAGCCGTTTAATTAGCCACGCCCCCTCTTTCCAGAACCAGCACTCCAAAGATACCAAATGAACTTTATTGAGACCAACGTCATGCAGTAACGGTTGTTAAAAACAGCAGCAAAATAGTGTACTCAACTGACAGCTGTTATGAACAGCATGGCATAAAATTGGCATTAAGACTCAATAATTTGCCTAAACTACAACAATATGAGAACCCACAAAATTATTGACAGGTCAAAAGCATCAGAGACCGCATCCCTTGGACGCATTTTTATTTGCTGTTTACACAGTCTACAGTTGTCACAGAGACCGGTGAGATATCTCACAACACTTATTTCAGTAATATCTTTCAGAGAGTGGGAAGATATTTTGCATACTCTTTCATGAAAAAAAAAATTGCTTACAGCACCTTTAAGGCCACATTTAACCCTGGGTCAAGCCATGTTTCACAGCGGTCATTTAAAGGAAACATGCCACTGTTTTAAACTGTAAAAAAAAAAAAATGAAACATGAAATGTGACAACCCAGGATTACATAATTCAGAGTTATAAATGACATTAGTGCTTCTGTGTCCAAACCGTTAGGCTATAGTTCAGCCCAACTAAAGTCCCTGAGCAGTTATATTCGGAGATATGAAATAATAAGGGTATATATGATATCATAAGCATTTGTTTAGTAATTGTAATAAAATAACATAGGCTGAGTTCTTGCCGATGTCTCAGTTTGTTCTACATTTTGACACAATAAAATGACTAAGCAATGACTTTAGTAACCAGTTTACATGTGCAGTTTTCACGACCACCACCAAAATAGCATAGATTCCACAAGTATTGTTACTACTGTAAACCATAATACATTACATGAGTGCTTCTAAATGAAGCTTTCACATTGTGTAATTTGGATTATTTTCTTTTGAATGACAGTGGGGTTTAATGCATAGTTACCACAGTCATTGTGTAGTTACTGTTACTATTTCTATATTAAATATGGTATGTAGGCAGAAGTTATAGTTACCTGGTAGATAACTGAAAGATTTTATAATTAGGGCCTTATGACATTGAGGCCACAAATGCTCCTTGAAACAACCGTGTTACAATGTTCCCCATGTTAATAGAAAACTTTGTATGATCACGAGAAAAGTATTTTAATATGATACACTAATCATTCATTATTCCATGACCGAGTTTAGGATGAAAAGCTCGACAGAACTGGACTTTACTGTCATTTGTGATATTTAAAAGACTGAATGCCACGACGACAGGCGATGAGTATTGTTATATATAAACAAGATATGTTATATGAATTCTAACGAAGTTCATTTTGGCACTTTTAGGCATCACCACAAATCCCGAAAGACACTCTTTTCGAAGTTCAAAGTTTTCGAAGTTAACGAGCGTTGTTTTATGTAGCGCCAAAGTAAC
>NC_068301.1:33513639-33561139 GCF_025860055.1 Xyrauchen texanus
AGGTGACGTTCCTGGACCACAAGGGTGGCCATCGCCTGCCCGAGTGCCCGCACTGTGACCTTCGTGGCCCTGAGAGCAAGGTCGGCGTACTACAAGGTAGTACAAAAAAAAGATTTACAAATGGACCAAATAATAATCCATCCATCCACACATTCTCTATAGCGGATTATCCTAGGGTCGTGGGTAGAGCTGGAGCCTATCCCAGCTGTATCGGGTCGAAGGCAGTGAAACACCCTGGACAGATGGCCTGTACATCACAGGACCAAATAATGTCTTAATAAAAATCTGAAAATGCCAAAGGGTTTCTGTAAGGGGTAAGATTATGAGTAGACGTAGAGTTAGGGTATAGCAAATATAACTAGAAAATGGATTACATTATCTGAGTGATGCTTGCCGTGGCAAAACCAACAATGTCCTCAATTCACTGCTTCAAGTATCTACGACATTCTGGTGTCAATATATGCCTTGGTAGTAGCCAGGGTGCCAGTCTCCTTGGCACATTCATGAGAAGCTTGTTTACACTTCCTCATGGTTGACGCAGGCGTTCTTGACACATGGCTTCAGAAGGCAGAGATTAAGCCATTCGAGTTGTATGGATTACCTTTTTGCTGCCTTTATGTACTTTTGGAGCTTGGAAGTTTTGGACCCCATTGACTTGCATTGTATAGAAAAAGTCATAGGAGTTTAAGATGGCATAAAGGTGAGTAAATAATTTGAGAATTATAATTTTTGGATGAACTATTCCTATAATATACAACATATATACAACATGGCGCTGCAGATGGCCGCCTCGGTGTGGAGCTCTTCAATTCTTTTGTTGTTTTTGTTAGTTTGTCCTGTGTTTAGCAATCTTTTACCAATCAGTTTTACCAGGGACGAACTGCTGAACATTCGGCAGCACATACCAGATATATTTTTCCGGTTTTTCAATATTCAGGCGTTTTACTGGACATTTTAGTTGGAGGCTGCTGTGTTGTTTAGATCGCTCACGAGACGCAGGCGAGGGAGACGAAGCTGGGGCCGGCGTTCGAACAGCACTGCCGAGCATTCATCTCGCAAATCTCCGCTCTCTTCCCAACAAAACGGACGAACTACATCTCCTCACACATACTAATAAGGACTTTTCAAACTCTGCTACACTGTGCTTCACTGAAACCTGGCTGAGTGAAGACATTCCGGACAGCGCATTACATCTGCCGGGATTCCAGCTGTTCAGAGCGGATCGCATCGCGGAGTTAACGGGGAAAACGAGAGGCAGTGGAACATGCTTTTACATCAACGAAAGTTGGTGTACAGATGTAACAACACTAAAGAGGATGTGCTGTCCTTATCTGGAAGCGCTCTTTATTAACTGTAAGCCGTTCTACTCGCCGCGGGAGTTTTCTTCGTTTATTCTGGTGAGTGTTTACATTCCTCCAAACACGTCTGGGAACATAGCGCTGCAACAGCTGGCTGATCAAATCACAGACACAGAACAACAATACCCGGACTCAGTCATTATTATTCTTGGGGACTTTAACAAAACAAATCTCACACGCGAACTGCCCAAATACAGACAGCACATTACATGCCCCACCAGAGACAGGAATATATTGGATCACTGCTATACAACATTAAAGGATGCATATCGCTCTGTCCCACGTGCAGCTTTGGGACTCTCTGATCACTGTCTGGTTCATCTTCTCCCAACCTACAGGCAGAAATTAAAATCAACAAAGCCAGTTGTAAGGACTATAAGGAGATGGACTATTGAAGCAGAGCTGGAACTACAAGCCTGCTTTGACTGCACTGATTGGAGTGTTTTTGAAGCTGCAGCTACAGACCTGGACGAGCTCACAGATACTGTTACATCATACATCAGTTTCTGTGAGGATATGTGCATCCCTACTAGGACATTTTTGTAATTCAACAATGATAAACCATGGTTCACAGGAAAACTCAGACAGCTTCGTCATGCCAAAGAGGAGGCTTACAGGGGTGGGGATAGAGTCTTGTATAATCAGGCCAGGAACACACTGAATATGGAAATCAGAGTGGCTAAAAGAAGCTACTCTGAGAAGCTGAAAAGCAAGTTTTCAGCTAACGACCCTGCATCAGTGTGGAGTGGCCTGAAACAACTTACTAATTACAGGACTCCTACCCCCAACCCTGTGGCGGACCAACGACTGGCTGACGACCTGAACGTGTTTTACTGCAGATTTGAAAGGCCCGATTTCACACCCCACATGCACTCGGACCTTCATTTCACACAACCATTAACACCTCCTGCAACCCCCCTCCTCCCCCCTCCTGCTACACTACCTGCACTCAAGATCTGTGAGGACGATGTGTGCTGAAGCAAAGGACAAGGAAGGCTCCAGGACCAGATGGCATCTCACCAGCTTGCCTTCATTCCTGTGCTAACCAACTGGCCCCCATCTTCACTCAGATCTTCAATAGATCACTGGAGCAGTGTGAAGTCCCATGCTGCTTCAAACGCTCAGTTATTATCCCCGTCCCTAAGAAACCTAAAATCACAGGACTTAATGACTACAGACCTGTCGCCCTGACATCTGTGGTCATGAAGTCATTTGAGAGACTGGTGTTGGCCCACCTGAAGGATATCACTGGACCCTTTCTGGACCCCCTTCAATTTGCTTATCGAGCAAACAGGTCTGTGGATGATGCAGTCAACATGGGTTTGCATCATATCCTGCAACATCTGGACAGACCGGGGACATACGTAAGGATCCTTTTGTGGACTTCAGCTCGGCTTTCAACACAACCATACCAGATATACTCGGACTAAGTTAAACCAACTCCCTGTTCCCACCTCTACCTGTCAGTGGATTACCAGCTTTCTGACGGACAGGCAGCAGCTTGTGAGGCAGGGAAAATTCACTTCCACCACCTGTACCATCAGCACTGGTGCCCCCCAGGGATGTGTGCTCTCCCCACTACTCTTCTCCCTGTACACCAATGACTGCACCACCAAGGACCCCTCTGTCAGGCTCCTGAAGTTTGCAGATGACACCACTGTCATCGGCCTCATCCGAGATGATGATGAGTCTGCATATAGAGAGGAGGTTGAACGGCTGGCTTTCTGGTGCAGTCAAAACAACCTGGAGCTGAACAAGCTCAAAACAGTGGAGATGATTGTGGACTTTAGGAGGAACACCCCAACATTGTCCCCCCTCACCATTCTTAACAGCACTGTGGCAGCAGTGGAGTCATTCAGGTTCCTGGGCACTACCATCTCACAGGACCTGAAGTGGGAGATACACATCGACTCCATTGTGAAAAAGGCCCAGCAGAGGTTGTACTTCCTTTGCCAGCTGAGGAAGTTCAACCTGCCACCAGTGCTGCTAAAACAGTTCTAATCAGCAGTCATTGAGTCTGTCCTCTGCACTTCAATAACTGTCTGGTTTGGTGCAGCTACGAAATCAGACATCAGAAGACTACAAAGGACAGTTCGGTCTGCTGAGAGGATTATTGGTTGCCCCCTGCCCCCCCTTCAAGAACTATACACTTCCAGAGTGAGGAAAAAGGCTGGTAAAATCACTCTGGACCCCACTCACCCTGCCCACTACCTTTTTGAACTGTTGCCTTCTGGCCGATGCTTCAGAGCTCTGAACACCAGAACCGTCAGACACAGGAACAGTTTTTTCCCTCAGGCCATCCATCTAATGAACAATTAAATTGCCCCATTGAGCAATAATTATGTGCAATACACAGTTTAATTTTAATTTATATTATCCAACATATCCACTTCTGCCATTACTTACATTGCTCTGTACATAATATACAGGTTTTTGTTCTTTATATAACAAGATTGTATTAGATTTGCACTACGTGTGTGTATGTGGGTATGTATGAAGGTGAGTGTATGTACGTATATGTATAATTATTTATTTTGTGTTCTTTTCTGTTTTTAATTACCTATGTCTTGCTGCTGTTTTTGGTATTGTTTGTATTGTTGTTGACTGGAAGCTCCTGTCACCTAGACAAATTCCTTGTATGTGTAAGCATACTTGGCAATAAAGCTGATTCTGATTCTGATTCTACAGACTGCTTGCTTGTTTGAGTCAAATGAGCTCACCCCCAAGTCTCTATGACATTAAGATCTGTAAGTCTGATCACTCTGATAACTTATCAATGTTAAGATTCTAAAATTTTCCACCCGTTTTTAGTCTGCCAGACGAACAACGTATATCCAATCGCTTATAAAAGTCATAGCACATTTCCTCAATAAGCCACATGGTTTGAGCCATTTTTCATGTCTGTAGCACAAACGGTGTGGGACGAGTTACAAGAAGACATTTTGTCTGAAAGAAGCAGTTTAGGTTTAGGGATTTTAGAAATTCCTTAAACAACAGTCAGAGCAAAGAGTAATAATGACCAACTTATTACTATTGAGGTGCACTACAAGCACCACTAATTAGCTAAATATTTGCTATATACCCAAACCTACCATTACACCTTCATGTAAAGACAACTAAAGTCAATGAAATGTCCTCAGAAATGTAGTGAAACAAACCTGTGGGTGGGCACATGTTTGTGTGAGAGAGGAACAGCTGCCAGGCTTTTACAATAGCTGCGTGGAATATGGCTAATCTGGTATTCATGAGCTCAGCCCTGGACTTGAGATGCCATCCCCAAGGCTGTCATGCCGGTTTATGTCTGAAAAATATCCCCACACAGTACAGTCTAACTGCCGACAAAGTCTCACACACAAACACATACATGCACATACACTCTGCACATACGCTCACATCTTTCACAAACATCTTATCTGTGTGAATTTTTTGCACAGAAAATTATTAACAGCATAACGCTAAGAGATGATAGAGTACTCAAGTACTTTTAGAGTACTTTTGTCAAATGCCAAACTGAGGGCCAGAATTATGCCCAGAAGTGCTTTAAGTGGCTATAAGCTCCTTGACTCATTTTGGCTCCTTTGCATTTTATGGGTCCTAAATACATTTTTGGTGCCGTTTTTAGGTAAACATCAAACTTTAGTTCAGTGGTGTCTCTATATTAGGGGCAAGTGGTGCTGAGCCCCACCAGATTTGGTGCTGTGCAAAATGCATGACATAATATTAAACATATTTATAAGAAAAAATTTATCTTAAACTTGTTTTATGTCCAATATACAAAACAACAGTAGATATTCTTTTGAGAAATTGCATTATTATTAAGGTATGTTGCATTAAAGCCATTTAATCATTTTCATTTGCAATGCGTTGTGCAAGCCGGTTGTCCTCAGTGTTATTCTTGGAGATCTGTAGAACTTCATTTGCATATGCAATGAGCATTCAATGATAGCCTAATGTTTGCCTTTTTCAGTTAATGCAACCACTCATTGTACGAAACAAATTTTCGGTTAATGCAACCACTGACATGTTGGGTTAAGTGATTGTGCCTCACCTGAAATAATGAGCCTGAGATGCCACTGCTTCAATTTACTGAAGTTTACAAAAATCTTTGCATCATGACTTGCTGTATTTATCACCTATGGGCATCTTAATTGTTTATTCGTTGGATCCCATTATCAGATGCATGGTGCCTGTCTTCTTGCAGATAGTGCCTAGCGAAGGGGTTGTACCGACTAAGTGATAAGTTCTGCCCAGGGGTTAAATTGGATGTTTGATGGTGGGGGAAAGCTAAAATCTGGTACAGACTACTTTAATATACAGTGGTGGGGATTTTGATTCATCCCAGTGATTTAAGCCTTTAGAATCCAAAAACCAAAAATATTCATTCAGATTAATTGACTGATTCGTTCAGTGACCAAAAACACAAATTCGTTCATGAACGAAACATCACAATATCACATAAATGAGATAGAACGGTGATTTGCTGTTACTAAAGCCCCTTTCACACAGAGATTCCGAAAAGAATTACTAAAAAGCAACTGTTCTGGCACTGCGTTATTTGGTTCATAGACAGTGAACGAGTTTTTCCGTAATCTGTGCTCACATTCACACACATCCCGGAAAAATCCTGTAAAAGACCAAAGTCACATCACGATATGACGTCTAATGTAAAGCATCTTGGTTTTACAGAATAACCTGCGTCTTTTCTCTCAAGATGCCTACAAATAATTTGCGAAGACAGTGGTTTACGTGTTAACAGCGCCCTCATGTGTGCAGAACTATGTGATAATCCCATCAAATTAACTCTCTGTTGTTTCTTTAATTAACCTCTCGGTTCACTTTTAACAGATAGTATAAGACAAACAAATTGTTAATGCCGGTCAGCTGGTTAACTGGTTAACCGTTTACATCCAGTTAGGCATAGGGCTAAGGGTAGATGTAGATTTTCTGTGGGACTCCAAATAAACACAATTAACACCGTGTTTAAATGTCACATGCAACACTCACAGCACACAGTTCCGTTTTAGACATGACCATAATAATGGAAGTTCAGCTGACATGCCTTAAAGGGACTTTGGCAGTAATCACTCTCAAACTGGCTGTCAGACTCCTTATTTTTTGTTGTTATATAACTTTTTCTTATTTCATGTTCTTAATTATTTTTTATTTTTTTTAATGTATCTTGTATTTTCTTTAAAATCTATTAAGTAAAGCACTTGTGTATGAAATGTGCTATATAAATAAACTTGCCTTGCCTTGCCTACTTTCCTGGAAGACTAGACAAATAGTAAAAATGGGTTGTTGCACAACCCCTGGCCAGTATTGCTAAGTGTACACTCACCCTCTCCTCCTCCTCCCTCATGTCCGGCATGGTGCTGACACACAGTGTAACTGCCGTAATGGCCACAAAAACTACAGACAGGCAGGCAAATATCTTCCCAGCAATCCCAGAGTGGGGATTCTCCACCATGTCTCTGAGGCTGTGCATGCACCCAGCATAACGCCCCTCGTCTGGGCTCACAACCCCTGGTGCCTCCTCATAAGACTGACGTGAAGTAAGTTCGGCCTCCTCCTCCTCTTGCCGGAATCTTTCCCGCTGCTCCTCCTGCCGAAGACGCAACTTTCTTAAACAACACCACTCCAGACTTGCCTCCTCTACACCCCAGTAAAGCAACTCCTCCTGAAAGGAAAGTGCACACATCTCCCGCAAGAGACGAAGCTTTCCGGCCGCCAGGAACGTGACAATGGAACGGAAAGCATTGGGGCTTCGGTCAAAGAAAAATTCATTGCAGTGAGCATCATAGTCGTCACACAAGTCAAGGATCTCCTCGTCATTGCTGCAGCTCCGTAACTTCCCCAGGCGCGTCAACGGGAACTCCTCGAGAGTGGACCACGGTATGCGATAACGGATGCCGCCTACGTTAATGATGGCGGCACGATCAACTGCACCACCCTCTTCCACGCCACCTGCTCGATGCCGGCTAACCTCATCCTCCTTTCTAGGCTTGCGCTGCAGTTGTGCTCGTTTGTAGAACACGCCCTTTTTGCTGCTGATCTCATGAGGGTTCTTCAAAGGGTTGGAGAGGTGGAAGGTGGTAAACTGATGATCGGTGCTGCCGGCAAGGAAGGCGACTTCCTGGTACATCTCTGCAGCTTGTCTGTGCGAGCGTATACTCCACAGATTCAAAGTTTACCAGGTCACATTGGTCACCCCACCACGTTTATGGCTGGGTTCTGGGAGACAAGAGACAAAGATTTAAATTTAGATTTTCTCTACAGTTCCTGCTTTAGGTTGCTAGGTCTGGCGGCAAAACTCAACAAAATTAGCAAAGCAAACAATGGTCCACAACACAGCTGAAAGCCACAAGGAAACCAAATTAATTCTGATTCTGTTAATTCTGTTGTGGCTTCATTCTGTAATTTTGTCATCATTTACTCATTCCAACCCAGTATTATTTGGCTGAATGTCAGAACTGTTCTTTTCCAAATAAAGAAAATGGATAGTGATTATACATCCAAGCTCCAAAAGGACAAAGAGCACCATTAAAGTATCATAAAAGTACTTGTGCACTATATTTTACGTGTTCTGAAGTTACAGTATATGATTGCTTTGCGCTCTGTAAAAATTAATAGCCTGAAATTGTTATCTTAAAGAGATTTTTCTACCTGATCTAACTCTTAACATCAAACTAGTTAATTTAGGGTTGTTCTTACATTCTCATGGACTTGTTCGACATCATCATCCACTTCCGAAGTTCAATTACAATACTCAAGAACACAAGTACTGAGACTGCATGAAATTACTTGGATGTGTTCTCAATCAGGCCAAATATTGAGGATGCATCGGATGGTGACATGTGGGCAAGATCCCGGTATTACGGTGGCAGACGAAGGACATTTATCATTGTGATTTAGAGTTTCTCGTTGTAAGCTCACGAAAGTTTGACTGCTCGTGAGAATTGTTATACTCCGTCAACATTTATTGTTTTGTTGTGCATCTTTTTAATATAGTAATAAACACATGGAGGAAACGAGTGTTGTCATTTATGTGATAATGCCAGTAGTTCTCTCACTGGCTACAAATGTGCTGTGATGTTATCTGCACAACAGGAAGATCGCCGCACATCTCAAAGCTCGAAATAGATAGCTTCGACATCCTCCCGTCCTTCCAAGTTTGTTCTTCTAAGGTAGCTAGGCAAGACTGGTCTTCATAAGAACACAAGTCTGTTTTCTGCATTCTTTGCATTGAGAAATAAACACATTTTTAGGATAAAAATGTTTTCAGTGTGCAAATGTTTTTTTCAAATCTGCTTGCCGCATTGATATTGTTCATGTGACAAATAAGAACCAATGCTGTTTGGTATCAATGTCATCAAGCCTGTTGCAATGTGTCTGAAGGCATATTTTAATTAAACAAAAGAGAGAATAAGATTATATAGCGCACAAGTCCTATGAAGTACATTTAAGTAGTTTTTTTCCCTTTTGAAGCTTTGCAGGATAAAAAAAACATCCACTTTTGTTGTATGGAAAAAAGCAGTTTGGATACAAGATGATGGACATGAGCTTGACGATGTTGTGGACTATTTCTGCTATATTTTTGTTGGCTTTTGCTCATTTTGTTTTGTTGGGCCCCCTGGGCCCCCGTAGCTGGGCAAAATTCAATTCGACCTATAAATCACTCTTCAATTCACCCTCTGTTTGGCTAAAGATTGAGTGAAAATGAGTACACATTTGCACGTGTGCAGAATTGAGCCTTTGCAATCCATAATTGACAAGATCTGGATCCAGAATTTTTATATAATTATCTTCAGCACACGTCGACTATCTTGAGGCCAAAAATACTTATACTGTAGGAAATAAGTAATGAATGCATTACAGCTGTCAATCTTCAACCCTAATCACACAAAATGTATACTAATAATCAGTCACCTTATCCTACATTGCATTCTCCTGACACCATATTTGCATACTTTTTGGAAACAGCAGTGAAAATGTGTTCTTTCATGACTTTGGAAGTCCTAATTGCCCACAAATCTCATGATGCCACTAACTCATGTCAAAACACAAGTTAATTCCCAAAGCAGAGGATTTAATTATATTTTCTATTCTCTTCATGGCTAAGTTTCTAAATGTGCTGTGTACTCTACACAATGGCTGTGTAAGGTCCAGTGCTCTCAAATAAATATCAGTGTAATTACTGTGATTGCAATATGAGATATATGAGATATGAGAATGCAATTTGAGACTGTCATCTGTCTCAAGTCGCCTTTGCAACCAAATCAAATTAAATTTGCTTTTAAGTTTGCGAATTTTCCTCTACTTAACTCCAATTTATAATAAATGTCATAGCTATTAGATTGAGTTATTTAGGCACAATATAAGAAGCAATTAAAGAGTTTTATATTTAAATAAATTTATGTGGTATCATGACAATCTTTTCCAATTAAATGTGTGATCAAGTTTTTTGTACATGTTTTGTGAAAACAAAGTGAAGTAATGTACTCATGCGGCATATTTGTTCAGAGGGGTGTTTGTTACACTGTTAAAAGTGCTATTATGATGGCAGTGGTCACTTCAAAGGAAGCACAGCTTCCCCTAAAATTTCATAAAAATTGCAATCACATGTGTAAAACATACTAATCTCTCTCTATATATATATTACATCACTCTTGATACATTTCGATATTCAAGTGAATGTAAGAATAAAATATCCACAATGTCACTATTGTGCTGTTCGTTCTTTTCTATAAGAACATGTCCATAGAAATTAGTGGATGAATGGCCTCTATAGTGTCATTAACACTTTTTCATCCTAAATTTCGTTCCACTTAAAGGTGCTGTAAGCAATTTTTTAATGGAAAGGTATGCAAAAGAATTCCAACTCCGTGACAAATATGAATGAAATAAGTGTTGTGAGATATCTCACCGGTCTATGTGACACCTCTTACACAAAGAAAAATGTGTTTGCAGTCTACAAAAATTACGCTTACTGCCTGTCAATCATTTTGCATGTTCTCATAGTATTGTAGTTGCAGCGATTTATTTAGGCATAATACATTTTTACATTTTTAACAACCGTTTCTGCTCTCAATAAAGCGAATTTTGGTATTTTGGAGTGCTGGGATTTAGAATGAGGGGGTGTGGCTAGTCCAATGGCTCAGTCTTGTGGAAGTAGAATGGCTGAAATCGCTTACAGCACCTTTCACACCAATTTCTATAACAAATGATATCACAATTAGAGTAAGTTCTCTAGGTACCATATAACATAGGTAAAAAAAAAACATTTAAATATTATACATGATGCAACTTCTGTTCACTAGCGGCTTTAATTGAATATCTTAACATGTTGCCTGGAGCCTCTGAGAGAGTAATGACTCACTGTAGACTGTCTAACTGAAAGAGAGCTAAAGAAATATGCCATAAATTACTGCTCAATCTTTGAGTCAAAATATGACCCAGCATTTCCCAGCGTGAACTCACACATAATGTGTTAGTTAAAGCAGATGCCAAGATGCTTTAAAATTTCAAACGAGGCAGACTATTCTCCTTTGTAGAGAGGACACTAGGTAGTAATGCCTATGACAATGATAAATGATTTATACACTCTACCACGTTTGAGTAAAATAGGCACATTTAAATGGGTGATAAGAATGATGGATCTCACCAATATGAAGAGTCTTTCATGTCAAGTGAATGACATTATTCAAAAAGTACCAGACAAAACAAAAAGTTTTGGTACCAAAACATACTATGGTATAACGATTCTTTTTTGGACATAGTACGATGAAAATAATGTTTTTTGACATGTTATACATTATGGTATATTGAACACTGTTTATAATGGGGGTCAACATTTTGAATCCATGTTAAACATCTGGAAATAAAAATCTATTTTCAACCTGTTTCGAAATTAGCCTTTCGCTTCAAATGTTATGCTGATGATATAATTGGTAATGAAAAAACATTATTATTTTAGAAAAAATGTCACAAGCTCATTGCATATGCTATATGAATATGTTAATCACTCAGCACCATGATCAAAGTTTTGCCATCATCACATTTCAATATCATCACTGTAAGGGAAGTTCATTAAAAAAATATATTTTCTTTGAGTTTTTCTGAAAGGAAAGGGAACTGCTTTACTAAAGTGAAGTCTGTAGATTTATTTGGAAAAAGACAGTGGTCAAAATGAGAATCTATGTAATATTCTTCTTCATAATGCCAGCTATAGTGCTCAAGAGAAGTGCTGCAATCTGCAGTGACCTTGTACACTAAGAAAAGCTTTGAGTTTTTTTATGATCAGACTGTTATGTCATCAAGCCATTTTGAGTTTTATGTAACACTCTCTCTCCAGACAGACTTGGTTTTTAGTCATTGTGTCTTTTCAGGTCATTAATAGATTATTGTACATGGAGATGAAGGAGTGGAATTGGAAATGCATGTAGTCAGTGTATCTAAAAGAGCTGACCAAATTGCAGGTGCATTATACATCTGTGAGGGCTTAGCATTGGCATACAGAAGCAAACAGATTCATTCTATTCAATAATGTGCAAACATGTAAACATAAACATGTAGGTACTAGAGGAGTGGAGACATTTAGATAAACTTCCAAAAAGGTGGAAGAGTGTAAGAATGCATATGAACTGAGACAGTGTGGGCAGAACTGTGTCTGCAAGCTCCTTCCATCCTTTTACTTCCTTCATCCTTTTCTTTTTTTGTCTTGCTTCTTTCCAGCCTTTCTTCTTTCTTTATTTATTTATTCCTTCTTTGTTTCCTTACCTTTTCATTTTATCCTTTTTTCTTTCCTTTTCATTCCTTACCCTTCCATTTCTTTCTTTCCTTCTTTATTCTTCTTCCTTTCTTTTTTCTTTCCAATTCATTCCTTACCCCACCCCTTCCATTTCTTTCTTTCCTTCTTTATTATTCCTTCCTTTCTTTTCTTGCTTAATTTCCTTCTCTTTAATTGTCTCTGCCTTCTTTCTTTCTTTCTTTCCTTTTCATTCCTTATTTCCTCCCTCCCTTCCATCTCCCTTTCTTTCATCTTCCTCTTTCCTTCTTAATTCCACCTTTTCTTGCTTCTTTCCAGCCTTTATTTTTCTTTCTTTCTTTTCTTTTATCCTTCCTTCCTGTCTTTCTTCTTTATTTCATTTCCTTTCCATTTCTTCCTTCCTGCTTGCCTTTCTTCCTTCCTATAACTTTCCTCCTTCCTTAATTTATTTTCCTTCTTTTTATTCCTTCCTGCCATCCTTGCCATTTCATTCCTCATTTCCACTATTCCTCCCTTCTTTCCATTCTTTCTTTATTTCTTTCTACCTCCTTTCCTAACCCTCTTCTTCCTTCCTTTTGCTCTTTTTCTTTGCTCCCTTCCTGCCTTCCCTCTTTTCTTTTTTCTGCCTTCCTTCCTTTTTAGTTTCCTTCATTTTTTCTTTTTATTGCTTCCTTCTTTTCTGTACGTCCTTCCTTCTTTCATTTCCTTTCAATTTCTTCCTTCCTTCTTTCATTCCTTCCTTCTTTCATTCCTTGTTTCCTTTTACTTTCTTCCTTCCTGCCTTCCTTCTTTCTTTCCTTTTCAATCCTAATTTCCTCTCTATCTCCCTTCCTTCTTTCCATTATTTCTTTCCCCCTTTTCTTCTTCCTTCATCCTTTTCTTTTTCTTTCTTTTTTGTTTCCTTTCCTTTCCATTATTTATTTTCTCCCTATTCCTCCCTTCCTTTTACTTTCTTTCTTCCTTATCCCTTCCTTTCTTCTTTTCTTTTCCTTCTTTTCTTCCTGTCTTTTTTCTTTCCTTTTCAGTCATTATTTCCTGTTTTTCTATTTCATTATTTTCTGCCTTCCTTCTTTCCATTTTTCTTTCTTTGTTCCTCCTTAATTCCCTGTTTCTTCTTCCTTTTTCTTCTTTCTTGTCTTCCTTCCTTCCTTCCTTCTGTTTCCTTTCCTTTTCATTTCATTTCCATTTCTTATTTTCTCCCTATTCCTTCCATGCATCCTTCCTTTCTTTTACTTTTTTCTTTTCATTTCTATTCTTTTCTTGCTTTTCCTTCTTTTTATTCCTCCCTGCCTTCCTTCTTTCCTTTTCATTCCTTATTACCTCCCTTTCTTCTTTCTTATTTCTTTCTTTGTTCCTTTCTATCTTCCTTCCTGCCTTATTTATTTTCTGCATTCCCTTATTACTTCCTCCCTTCTTTCATTATTTTCTTCTCCTCCTTTCCTTTGTTACTTTTTCTTTCTTTCTTTCTTTTTTCTTTCTTTCTATATTTATTTTAATGATTATTCTTTATTTCTCTCTCTCTTTTCTCTTTCATTCCTGCTCACTCGAGTCACGCAGAGCTCACAGTCACTGAGAAACCTATTCCTTCAGTCCCAGGAGTCTGTATTGAGATCTATGAAAACAATGTTTAAAGACCTTGGAGGCTGTCACCACTATTAGCAATCAGCACAGATCCATAGCAAGATGGCTGCGACATTGATTTCTCTTTCCTGAACTTCATAACAGCACACAGGGGGCTGGAGGTCACAGTATAGACATTAAACCACAGCGGCACAAACTCTTCAGAAAAGACAACAGGAACAGGCAGCGGAGGTCCTATGGAGTAGTGACTAACGGTGACAGATGAAAAAGAACATGTTCTACTGCTGTACAGGAGTGTGTATGACTGATGGTGCTGCTGATGAGCGCTGTGGTGCCATGCATCTCCTGGGGAAGATGAAATTCAATAGTGCTGATGGGGGATTTCTGAAATGGCACTTTGAGTTAGAGTCTTATAAAGGGATTTGTGAATCCATATGAGTATATGTGCTTGTTCTAAATACAGTAGATGTTGGCATAATTCATGCCACTGTGGTGTAAAATAAACAGGAATACAATAAGGGCATTATTTTTTCTGTCAGTCAGAGTTTTGTTTTATGTATGCAGTGATGGTTTACGCTGCTAGGCATCCATGAAAGTTTGTGAAACGACTGCACATCCTCTCAATAATTTAACTGAGGATTGAAACATTTTTAATTTTACAACAAAACATTCTGATTAATTTAAGCCATTGTTTCACAACCAAAAAACGTTTTTTTTTTTTTATGTTTTCTTGATTACAATCACTCTTACTTTGATTCGTAGCTCCATAACTCAGTGTGTTAAGAAAGTTGTGCATATCATGCCCCCATTTAAAATGTCAATTTAGACAATATAAGTCAGGGGTCTTCAACAGGTGGTCCACGGCATTACTGCAGCTGGCATATACTGTAAATACACAATAAACAAAAATGCACTTTTACACTTTAAATTGAATAATATTTATCTTAAGTCAAAAAACTAAACGTTTCATTTCTCCCTGCCTCATTAGAATTGATTTGGTACAATTAAAATACCACTCTGTACCAGGGTACAAAATGAACAGAGGCTTGGGGCAAAATTGCCACCAAGTGTTACAAAAATTACCCCAAAATTCATGAAAGATGGTGCAAAAAACAAAACAAAAAAAAGCTCCCAGAATGAATTCTTCATTCTTATTTGTAGCTTCTGATATATTTTGTAATATTGTACTGTAGGTTTCGATATACATATTATTGCATAAAACATATGATACAATTACTCAGATAGAAAATGATTTTCTTTTATTATTTGACATATTTTTATGTGTTTAGAAAACATGGCTTCATAAAGGTTAAAAATGGCCTGAAAATCAAATCCAGGGGGCAAATATTGCCCCTCAGTGGAAAAGTTCACGTTCTGTACATCAATAGTGATTAATTGAATGGCTTTACAATGTAAGCATCATGAGAAAGTATGTTGATGCAATAATATGTGCTATACGCGATAGATCCAATCAATTGTATACAATGTAACAGGGGGCCCCTCAAAAGGTTGAAGACCCCTGCTGTAAACTGATTAAGTAAAAACATACATCAATTACTTTGCTGCTTGATAACTGTAACATGTTTTAGCTCCATTTCATTTTTAATTAAGGGGTCTTTTCTCTCTGCAGCAAACTAAACGGTCAATTTCTCAGAATTAAAAACAAATTTAAGGATGAACGTAATAAATGAAGTTGGACAAAAGAACCAAGAGGGTGTCAAGTAGTTTGATTTGAAGTTTGATTTGGACAAGAACAAATATGTGGCCTTTTACTTCATTCTGATAGTTGTTTAATACACTGCTGGGGTAATTCAGGTAGTGTGTTTTTCATGTTGTGTCCCCTCAACTGACATGTCAGTCACAGGTCAGCACTGATCATTCAATAAGATTTAAGGGTGCTTAAAAGGACTTGCTTTCTACTTTCAGCTCACAAAGGTTGACAGGTTTTAAAACAGAGCACTGCAGAGATACACGTCTACACTTCTGTAAAAGTGGTTGTGAAGTGTTTGGTAAATATCTGTAGAAGACACTGGAGTAATGGCTTTATATCAAATGTGATTTGCGGTGCTGTGCACTAGACCTGAGCTAAATATTATTCCCATTGCAAAGCTGTTGTGTCACCTGCATGCCAAACGATAAAAGTGCCTTTAAAAACATAAGAAATAGAAATGTTTTGACTTTTACTATCCATCCTACCTCAAATGATCCTGTTAGAATGTATGATATCCGTTAGTTGGTTAAAAGTCTTTTGCGAGGTCAGTGGTCATTTTACATGTCACAGCAGGTTTGCAGAGGCAAACACAGATGTGTTGTTGTTGTCCACTTTCAAGTAATTACTTTCTCTTTATATTTCACAGCACTTTTTAATCAAATGTTTCTTTATTTAGACATTAAAAAACATTATTACTTAAAATACCGGTTTGTGCATTCAAATATAGGCTACATAAAATCTATGAATCAAAGTTTCAAGGCATTTCTAACATCTTGAATATATAAATAATGATCTGTTAAGCATTATACAATGTTTATTATACTATTATAACGTGTTAATAAACCACACACTGTAAAACTATAATCGTCTGGGTTAGCCTACCATTTGTCAGCTTTAATAACATTAGTACTTTTTAAATAGCTTCTAAATTGTGATTTATTTTACAGTTATACCACTTTATAATCTTTTGTCATCTTTAAGATGATATAAGATATGCCTGACATTTCACCTTTCAAGACGACTTTCAAAAACACCTGTAGTAAGAACTCAAGCGTCTGTCCGTCGGTCCATGATATCATTTGAACTACAGTACAAAAGCAGACGAATAAAAGTGAAATGATGCTGTATCTCGACACCTACGACCACATTTCTAGAACGCTCATGTGATCCCACGCGCGTTTATACAGAAGCCTTTGCCACAAAATGCGGTCTGGTTAGGAAGCTCGTAATGTTTTACGACAGAGCAAACGTGTTTTGTTTAGCTAACTGATGCAGTTGGGTTACGGTAACGCTCGCAGGATCAAACATGGAAGAACGAGATGTAAACAGACTTATTAAAAACAAATTAAAACTAAAAAAAGGCAATCGACTTACCCGTTCTGACTGAGTTAACGCCATTGGTTTAGAGCTCACGCGCTCCTTTTCAGGTTGAAAATATAAGTTGCCCTGTGGAGCAGTCACACTGTTACTTTTATTCCTTTATCCGCATTTCTGGCTGATTTGATTCCAGCATCATTGCGAGTTTGAGTGCATGTGTGCAGCATCAGAGCCGAACTCAAACTACTGAAGTTCCTGTCAGCGTGTCGATGGGTGTTCTGTTGCTGCTCCACGCGCGCACACTGCCGTCCCAATCTCACCTCGCGTCTGTTTGCTTATGCGAGCACATTACCACCATTACTCATGCACAAATATATAAAGAGTACTTTCCTGTCTAATCTCACAACCCATTCTGCAGAACAGCTCATTTGCGCATGAATGCTTGTGGACGGGATTAGAGGAGCTCGTGGAGTTTAAGGCAGTACAATTATTTATAAATGTAATATTTATGTTACTATTCATGTTTTATTTTACACCCATCACGTCTTAATTGTGTACATTAGTCTTACTATATATATATATATATATATAATATTAAACATAAAAAGTATATTTAAATATAAATTATTCTTATTATTGTCATTATTATACATACTGCAAACACATTTTGTAAATGAAACAGCCTTCTTGAAAAATTGAACAGAAGTTCCTTTGAGAAAACTGTTTTGAAATATACAGATTGCACAAATTAGAATGCATAAACATACATATTTATATATATAGCATCTTTCTCTATTTTCATATTTATCTATTATCTTCTGAGGCGGACACACACTGGTTTGGCCACTGAGGGGAGACAGAGAAGTCTATTCCGTCTACAGGGATAGTCCATTTGTCCCCCTCAAGTTCACATCCCTCATTTTGTGTCAAATCAATTATAAATAACCTGGCCATGGTGTAAATATGGGTTTTGCATGTAATCGCATTCACAGGTTGCTGCTATGATGCATTGGGGAAAAATGCAATCATGAAATAATGATTCCCATGATCAAATCAGGTTACATAGTGCTTTGCTTGTTTACAATCATGCTGTTTTGCCTTGAGAGAAATCGAAATTAAATATGCATCCAGAGAGTTTTGTAATTAAAGGCTGAGCGCTGATGTGTGGAAAAACTTCAGATGCTCAATGTCATGCTGCTAAAACATTCATTTTTGTTTGATATCTGCATAACAAACAAAGTGTGAAACATTATGTAAATTCATTCAGTTTTCAAATGAGAAATAACAGTGTATTTCAGTTGCACTTGTTTATGCTTGTCTGTTATGTTCAGTGATAGATGTAATCCAATTACAAAGTAATTAGTTACTGTAACCTAATTACTTTTTAGGGGGTAGTGTAATACATTACATTTTAAATACTTGTACTCAGATTACAGCTACTGACTTTCAATTGAAAAAAGTACATTATAGGCCACACCAGTTAGAACTCTGAAAACTGAGTTTGAAACTGAAAGGATTGTGCGCAAAGCTCGAGGGAGTAGCGCGGATTCAGCAAAAAAAATAAAAATAAAATGGCTGTTGCAGCAGTACAAATAACACACCCAGAGCCGTTCAACTTCTCCAATTCAGCGGATTTTCCAAGGTGGATAAGACATTTTGAATGCTTTCATCTGGCATCCGGCCTGAGTACAAAGCCTGAGGAATATCAAATCAACTCCACTTTACGCTATGTGGGACAAAGCGGACAACATCCTCGGCACTACTACCGCTGGGTGAGTCAGATAGAAAGAAATATGACAGCGTTGTAGAAGCATTTCGCCAACATTGTGTCGGCAAACATAATGTCATATTCGAACATGCACAGTTTAACGGTCGATGTCAGGAAGACGGAGAAAACACAGAGACTTTTATAACAGCGGTACACACGCTGGCTGAACACTGCAATTGAACATTATAAGAAGAGCTGATCAGTGATTGAATAGTTGTAAGGATTAGAGATAGGAGACTATCTTAACGTCTGCAACTAGATTCGGATCTTACATTAGCCAAAGCAATACAGAAAGTACTGCAAAACGTAACAGTAAAAAAACAACAAGCAGTGTTACACGGGGCAGAATCAACGGCTACACATAACTTACATTTAGAAACAATCAGAGGTAAAAGGATGATCAACAAAACATTCCAGCATGACAAACAAAGAAAAACAGACAAAAACAAAGACAGAAAAGGGAATCCATTAGAAAAGACTGTGGTAGATGTGGGGCAAGGCAGAGATATACTTGGAAAGACTGTCCAGTGAAAGACGCAGAGTGCCAAAAATAAAAAAAAGGGCTATTTTGCAGCTGCATGTCACACATACAAAATTGACTCTCAGGAATTGTTAAAGCTGTGGTTACAGAATGGACCGAGACTGTTGCAGTGAATGGGACACCTGTCAATTTTAAACTGGACACTGGAGCAGCCGTGACTGCTGTTCCAGAGACCATTATAAATCCAAACAAACTTGGTGAGTTAAGGACATGGTCAAAAGTACTTTATGGGCCAGGGCAGCTCTACAGAATGGTGTGTGGGGATGGTTGTCGTTCCCAAGCCAAACGGAAAGATCAGTATATTTAACAAATGTGGATTTAACAAATCTTAACAAATGGGTTAAGAGAGAACGCCACATTCATCCAGCCATCGATCAATCCTTAGCCTTGTAGTCAAAGGTCTGTGGGCTAAGGAGAAAGACCACCACAAAGCCCTGCTGACTTACAGCGCAACACCTATGGGGCAAGGGTTTTCCCCCTCCTAGTTGCTCATGGGAAGATGTCTACGCACTACCTTACTTCAAATCACAGGGAAGCTGGAGCCAAGGTGGCCGGACCTGCGGGAGTTCAGAAAAAAGGATGAGGAAGAGAGGAAATGCCAGGCAGTGAATTACAATTACCGCCATAAGTCACATCCCTTCACACAACTTCAATGTGAACAGAAAGTGTGGCTCGCCACTGAATAGATCTTTGGACCTGTCTGCGGACCTCAAATGGCTCAAATGCATTATTCTCTCCAGACTGCTTCTCCAGAGGGTCAGACAGCGATAGTTCCAGTTGAAAGTTGTCATAATGATGAGCAGTGCTGTGGGAGGGATTCATGTCACTCATTTCAGATACACAAGATAATGACACATGGAGTTAGCAAGTGTAATGTCACAACTCATAAAGCACTACAGCCAAACTGCACAGTTTTATCGCTTTCTCATGATCTTCACAGGCATGGTGAGAGAAGATAATGGTGTATGTTTATGCATGTGAAACAGAAAGAGACAGCTGGGCATTTTTATATTTGTGCATGTGTGTGTTTTTTTTATTTTTTATTTATTTATTTATTATTACAGGGACAGTGCCTATTAATTAACATTGCTGCCAATATGCCAGAATTAGCCAGAAGGCTATTTTTCGTCTGCAGTCCCAGGACAGATGTTAAAAGTCACCCTAAAAAAGACTAAAATTACATATATATAAAAAAATTAAAAAAAAAAAATACAAAAAAAAATAAGTTGTACAATGCATTTAGTAAAAGATCCTATTATGTTAAAAAAAAAAAAAAAAAAAAAAGTCGAATTACAGCAAACCAACAATCAAACAAACATCTGACAAAGACATAACATATACAATCACACAAGGCAAGAAGACTAGAGAAATGTGTTAATGTTGACAGCTCTGAAATTCAAGTAACCATTTCTTTAAATGGTTCTTAAATGTACAATAGGTTTTTAGATTTCTGATTGTTAAAGGAATGCGGTTCCATTCAGTAGCAGCTCGAACAGAAAAAGAAGTATGACCAAATACACTTTTTCTAAAGGGAATGACACAATCTCCCCTCACTGCACCTCTGGTTCTGCTCTGATCAGCTGTACGGATGTTAACAAACTGGTGGAGTGGAGGGGATGATAAACCATGAATAATTTTATATAGGAGACATAGATTTGAGTATTTGACCATGTTTTCCCAGCTAAGTAATCTATGTTTTTGTAATATTGGACAATGGTGAGAAATAATTAATCTCTTATCCAGAATTTTAACAGATCGTTTGTAAAGTGACTGCAGAGGTTTCAGAGACGTAACACCAGCTTTTGACCAGATGGGTAAACAGTAAGTGATATGTGATAAGATCATAGAGTGCATGTACATTTTTGCTGCCTGTGTGGACATTTGATGGCGAATGTGTCTAAAATTCATGAGGTTAAATTTGATGCGATTACAGACCCTTTTTACATGCAATGTAAACGTCAATTTTGAATCAATCAAAACCCCCAGATATTTGTATTCTGACACAATCTGCAGCCTTTTTCCAGAAACGAAAATATCTGGCTCAACACTAAAGTTTTTGTGGGACTTTGTGAAAAACATTGCTACTGTTTTTGATGTATTCAGCTGCAGGCAGGATTGTTTCAACCAAGCTGTAATGTTGTCCATCGATTTAGTGAGCTTCTCAGCCACCTGAGAGATATTCTTACCATGAACATAGACTACAGTGTCATCAGCATACATCTGTATAGAGACATCATTACAGATGGACGGAAGGTCATTTATATAAAGTGAGAACAATAGAGGCCCTAAAATAGATCCTTGAGGAAGACCAGTGGACAGACTAAGAGCGGCTGATTTAAAAGACTGGACTCTAACATGTTGGAGACGGTCAGTGAGGTAAGATTCAATCCATTTAAGCGCATCCGAGGAAAAATTATAACTACATAGTTTAGCCAGCAAAATTGAATAATTAACAGTGTCAAAAGCCTTGCGGAGATCTAGGAACACCGCACCAACAACCCCACCTCGGTCCAACAAAGCTCTGATGTTTTCAGTAAAGAAGCAAGTCGCAGTCTCTGTTGAATAATTGGCTCTGAATCCAAACTGCATAGAGTGGAGGGCAAAGGGTGTGGAATTTAGATGGTTAGTAATTTGTTTTGCTATTAATTTCTCTGCAATCTTAGACACTGCAGGCATTATACTGATGGGTCTGTAGTTTGACATAGAATGAGGATCTCCACTTTTAAAAATTGGAGCAACAACAGCTGATTTCCACATGCTTGGGAAAATATTTTGTGAATATTTTCCCAAGTTAATATATGTTGATTATTTTGGTGATGGGGGATATGATAGATAAACCTAGCGCCTTGAGCATTACCATATCCATATCAAAAATATCTTTACATTTTGATGGTGTGAGTGATTTAATAGTCTGTGATACCTCAGATTCTGTGATGTTAATTAAACTAAAAACTGATTGATTTGTGTCTACTGACAGAGTGTTTATGTAAGTGTGTTAGAACTGTATGTCTCTGTTCAGGTGATCTTCAGCCAAACATGTGATAGTTAGGCACCTATGCATTCAAGTAAACATGATTACACACAGTAACTGATCTGCCTTGATATTCAGCTCTGTTCTCTTGTGTTTAAAGGCGTTCCTGTTTAAATGCCTGCAACCTGTAATACAGCACTGTTGCATTTCTGAGAACTTCTTAGAATGTAAAGCCAAATGAAAAAGGCATTAAAACCTCACAGCAGAAGGCATTCTAGCTCTTGCAGAATGATTTACAGGTTGCATGTCTGTGGAAGTACAGTTTTTCATGCTGGATTTGGAAACACAGAACACAAATGAGTAGTATAACATGTAAAGTGTAGGGTGGCATGGTGTGGTGTAGTATGAAATGGTCAGGGTTGGGGAGTTGTGGAATAAATGTAATGAGATTATGTATTTAAAATACTAAATATTAGTAACTGTATTATACTATAGTTACAATTTAAATAGTTGGTAATCAGAATACAAATTACATTTAAATATGATATTGATATTAAAGTGATTACTTTGCATTTTATTGTCATTTGTTTTATTTAATATTTAGAATATTCAGTTTTATCCATATAAATTATGCAAATCAAAGAGCGTTTGAACAGCGGTGAAACACTTTAAGATTTGGTTCATATGAGTGCATTCACACTCTTGTGTGTGTAAAGGTTGATATGACGTTATTGAGGAACTTTCCCTTGAGTGCTTAATAGAAAAGCTACATCATGTTTCTGCAGCTTAACAAAAAACAGTTTGACAGATGAAACATAAATCCAATAAATACATGCGTGCTCAATGTTTTTTTTTTATGCAGTTAGGGTATTTTTATAGGAAATGCTAATCAATGTAGCCTTTAACAATGTATAAAAACAACAAATAATATATTTTCGGCATCATTTTATGAAGAGAATCCTGTAACCCGGACACACACACACGAGATGAGACAGTCACAATGTAAGTCAAAAACTGCTTTTATTGTAACAATAAAAGCAGGCAAAAGTACAAACGGGCAAATCCAGTGAAGAGTAGTCGAGGGAAGCGTAGGGTCAAAAGCCGGGGAATCAAAGAGAGTAAAGGGGGGCAAATCCGGGAGAGTAGTCGAGGGGAGCGAGGGTCAAAGCCGGGGTAAACAGGATCGAGAGGTGGGTAAACTAACAAAGGGAGTAGACAGGGGTACTAGGGGAACGAGGAGCAGGCAAGCTAAGGGGGTAATCAAGAGGAGTTCAAGAGGAGATCAAAACTAGACAAGACTAGCGGGGGCAAAGACACGGGAAACTAAATACAATAACCAACATCCGTGAAACGGATGTGCTGTGGTATTTATAGGGGAAGGTGCAGGTGTAAACAATGAAAGGTGATGAGACGAGTGCAGGTGAAACTAATAAAGGGGTGATAGAGACGAGTGCAGGTGGTCATAATGTTCTGGCCATTGGGAGCGGGCATGTGAGCCCGAGGAGGGAGCCTGCTACGAGCATGAGAGCTCGTAGGAGCAAAACGAGCGTTAGAGCTCGAGGGAGCAAAATGAGCGTGAGAGCTCGAGGGGGGCGGAACGAGCGTGCGAGCTCGAGGGGGCGGAACGAGCGTGCGAGCTCGAGGGGGCGGAACAAGCGTGCGAGCTTGAGGAGTGAGTGTGTGTGCGACGAAGCGGGGATGGGGCAGAGGAGCGGGGTTCGTGACAGTACTCCCCCCTCTAAAACGGACGGCTCCTGACGGCCGTGCTCGGTTGCGAGGAAGTGGTGCTGGACGATCCCAACAAACAAAAAAACCCTGAACAGACAACCCACAAAACACACAAACAAAATTGAGGGCAGTCCAAGGGGCACAGAGGGAAATGAGACAGTCCATGGGGTCAATGGGCAGTTTCAAGGCAAGGTCAGGGGGAACATAGCGGACAGGCGGGTGGTCAGGAGATCTAGGGGGCAGCCATAGGGCAGAGGCTGGGTCAGGGGGTCTGGAAGGCGACTGGAGGACAGGGACTGGGTGAAGCGGAAGCGGAGCCATAGAAAGCTCTGGAGTCTTTGGGAGCAGAGCCGTGAGGGGCTCGGGAGGTGGAGCCGTGGGAGGCTCGGGAGGCGGAGCCGTAGGAGGCTCGGGAGGCGGAGCCCTAGGAAGCTCTGGAGTCTCTGGGAGTAGAGCCGTGAGAGGCTCGGGGGAAAAGGTCGTGGAAGACTCGAGAGGCTCTAGAGGTGGGGCCCTGGAAGGCTCGAGAGGCTCGAGTGGGGGAGCCATGAAAGACTCGAGAAACGGAGCCCCGAGAGGCTCGGGAGGAGGAGGAGCCCTGGAAGACTCGAGAGACGAAGCCCTGAGAGGCTTGGAAGGGGGTGGAGCCCTGAAAGACTCGAGAGGAGAAGCCCTGAGAGGCTTGAGGGGAGGAGGAGCCCTGAGAGACTTGAGAGGGGAAGCCCTGAGAGGCTTGAGAGGGGGAGCCGTGAGAGGCTTGAGGGGTGGAGCCATGAAAGACTCGAGGGACGGAGCCCTGAGAGGCTCGAGGGGAGGAGGAGCCCTGAGAGACTCGAGAGGTGAAGCCGTGAGAGGCTTGAGGGGTGGAGCCATGAAAGACTCGAGGGGAGGATCCCTGAGAGGCTCGAGGGGAGGAGGAGCCCTGGGAGGCTTGGGAGGTAGAGCTCTGGGAGGCTCGAGAGGAAGAGCCCTGGGAGGCTTGAGAGGAGCCCTGGGAGGCTTGGGAGGAGGGGCCTTGGGAGACTCGAGAGGCGGAGGCCGCGAGGGCTCTGAGGGGCGAGCAGAGGCTGGCAGAGCCGTGGAAGACTCTGGGGGCGGAGCAGAACCCGGCAGAGCCGTGGAAGACTCTGAGGGAACCTCTGCGGTCTTGAGCACAAGACGAGACTGGGGAGAAGGGGCCCTCTTCCTTCTCTTGCGTCCTCGGCCAACAGGGGACGTGGCCATGGGGACGGTCGAGGCTACAGGCGCTGGCACGCTGACCGTGGCGGGCATGGGCGCTGGCTTGTTGGCCGTGGCGGGCATGGCCGCTGGCTCGTTGGCCGTGGCGGGCATGGGCGCTGGCTCGTTGGCCGTGACAGGCTTCGGGACTGGGGCCGTGGTAGGCTTCAAGACGGGGGCCGTGGTAGGCTTCAAGACGGGGGCCGTGGTATGGAACGCTGGTTCAGTTTCTGCCTCCCCCACAGTAAACGAGGAACCAGCGTACAGCAGGCCGAGGTCAATAAACTGAGCCAGGTTGAGAGAGCAGCGACCACCTGGCATGAATGATGAGGTTGGCTCATTCAGTCCAAATTGAAAAATGTCTTTCAGAGCCACCTCATCAAAATTCACCTGGTACGCCAGGGCACAAAAATCCATAACAAAAACCTCCAAGGGTTGACTCCCCTGACGCAACCCCAAGAGTCGGGCCGCTGGCTCCTTAATGTCGAGGGCGGGGTTATGAGTTACACAACCGCTGCCTCGCATAAAAAGCCCTTGGTCAGCGTCCGAAGAGCCAAAAAACCTCTCACGGCGCTCAAATATGCATGGGAAGCATAAACGGGCTCAGGGGCAGACACAGGTGAAGCAGGGTGACAAAAATCAAAAATCGCACGTACCTGCTGTCCCTGGGCTGTGAGCGCGCGATCATGACTCCCACCGGTAGATCCTGTGGCAGAGTGCGCTGAAAACATCCGCTCTAGTGAGCTTTGCGAATTCTCCGCGTGATGCATTGTGACTGTCTTCGGTGTGGTTGGTTATTCTGTAACCCGGACACACACACACGAGATGAGACAGTCACAATGTAAGTCAAAAACTGCTTTTATTGTAACAATAAAAGCAGGCAAAAGTACAAACAGGCAAATCCAGTGAAGAGTAGTCGAGGGAAGCGTAGGGTCAAAAGCCGGGGAATCAAAGAGAGTAAAGGGGGGCAAATCCGGGAGAGTAGTCGAGGGGAGCGAGGGTCAAAGCCGGGGTAAACAGGATCGAGAGGCGGGTAAACTAACAAAGGGAGTAGACAGGGGTACTAGGGGAACGAGGAGCTGGCAAGCTAAGGGGGTAATCAAGAGGAGTTCAAGAGGAGATCAAAACTAGACGAGACTAGCGGGGGCAAAGACACGGGAAACTAAATACAATAACCAACACCCGTGAAACGGATGTGCTGTGGTATTTATAGGGGAAGGTGCAGGTGTAAACAATGAAAGGTGATGAGACGAGTGCAGGTGAAACGAATAAAGGGGTGATAGAGATGAGTGCAGGTGGTCATAATGTTCTGGCCATTGGGAGCGGGCATGTGAGCCCGAGGAGGGAGACCTGCTACGAGCATGAGAGCTCGTAGGAGCAAAACGAGC
Organism: Xyrauchen texanus; assembly: GCF_025860055.1. Classification (NCBI taxonomy): domain Eukaryota; kingdom Metazoa; phylum Chordata; class Actinopteri; order Cypriniformes; family Catostomidae; genus Xyrauchen; species Xyrauchen texanus. The sequence continues at coordinate 33,539,986 of NC_068301.1, forward strand.
GTGAGCTCGAGGGGGGCGGAACGAGCGTGCGAGCTCGAGGGGGCGGAACGAGCGTGCGAGCTTGAGGAGTGAGTGTGTGTGCGACGAAGCGGGGATGGGGCAGAGGAGCGGGGTTCGTGACAAATCCACATACGATCAGGATGTATTTGTGTTCACTCTGTGGGGATTTGAGTTTGGAGCAGCAGATATTTTTAACCTTGTGTAAAGTGAACATTTAGCTTTATGTTAAGCTAAATCGCTATTTCTTGCCTTTATCTGTTATCAGACTCGATTATATTTCATAATGAATTCTATGCCGAAAATTCACATTGGATCATACAAAGTTTTTCATTATTAAGACCTTTGATATTAGGGCAAAAATGTACTGCAAAGATTTTATTCTTGATGAGAATATAATATAGTTTTTTTTCTGTAAAAAAGATAAATTGACTAACTACATGGGTATTTAGGCTTTTTTCAGAGAATGTTTTTTTTTGTATAAGTGTATTTTCTTTATTTACTTCTAGTCAAGTGAACAAATTTGCCAGTACTGAAGTAATCCAAAGTATTTAGATTGTTACTGACCTCGAGTAATCTAACGGAATACATTACAAATGACATTTGACAGCATGTATTCTGTAATCTGTAATGGAGTAAGTTTTTAAAGTAACCTTCCCAACCCTGGAAATTACTACAATAATTGTACTACACAGGATGGTACGATATGGCCAGGTTTGGGGAGTAATGGAATACATGTAATGGGATTACGTATTTGAAATACAAAATATAAATTACATTCAATAAATATTTTGATTTCTGAAGAGAATACTTTGCATTTTATTGTCATTTGTTTCATTTAATATTTAGTCCTTTCAGATGGAAAACATTTATACATATAAATGATGTGATCCAAAGTGCATTTGAACAGCGGTGAAACACTTTCTTATGATGTTACATTCATATGAGCAGACAGAGAAGTACGTTTGAAGTAAGTTTGGAGCAGAAGAAATAGAAATAAGCCTTGTGTAAATTGTTAGCTTTACCCTAAGCTAAAATGCTATTTCTAGCCATTTTACATGCACATGTTACCAGACACGATCATATTTATTATCAAGAAAATTCACATTCTTATTCATATTCTTGATAATAATTTTTCTATTGTTTTCCTGTAAAAATATCTTAAAATCCTTAAAACAATAACAGTTGGATTGATCTTGTTTTAGAAACAACACTGCATAAGATATTTATGTTTTTCAGAGAATGTATATGAATGTGTATTTTGTCTTACTGTACTGGCAGAGTTTTTATAGTCAAAACAAGTGAAAAAAATGTACCAGTGCTGAAGAAGTAATCCAAAGTATTTAGAATACGTTACTGATCATGAGTAACGGAATACGTTACAAATTAAATTTTGCAGCATGTATTCTGTAATCTGTAGTGGAATACATTTCAAAAGTAACCCTCCCAACCCTGGATGTGGTATAGTATATTAAGGTATGGTATGGTACTTTACATTATGGTGTGGCAGTAAAGTACGCTACAGTATGATATTGGACGATCTAATGATCTAATTTTAATTTTTAATGGAAACCTGAGTGTATGTTTGTGTGTGGCTTCAAGTTGTGCTTTATATTGCATTATTAATTCCTGGTTTCAACACGATATACAAAAACAAGGTCTCCCACGGTATGGTATGGTAGTTATTGTATGATATGTGTGGTATGGTTCGATATATGTGGTATGGTGTGGTATGGTACTATGTCTATTATATGTATGGCATGATACAGTATGCATGGTTTGGTATGGTATGGTCAGGGGTGTAGAGTAACGAATTACAAATACTCACATTACTGTAATTATCTACTTTTTCCCAAGAATTTTAATTTAAGTAGTTTTTTTATACTTTTACTTGAGTACATTTTAATTGCTGTAACTGTACTTTTACTGCGCTATTTTCCCACCATATGTGTTCGCTACTTCCCTCCTGATTTTATTTTTATCTAGCTACATGTTTGGCTAGGGAGAGTCTCGTCCAATCAAATCACACATAATAAACTTGAACGGCAGCTGCAGATCTGGCGGCAACTGTGGAGAATTCCTCAAGCACAGTTTACAGCTGAACATAACCGACTGTACCTGAAAGGGCTTTTCGCAGTGATAAAGGCCAATTGCTTGATTGTGTCATGTGAGTTTAACTTGCTCAAGCCAAATATCAGCATGAATCCTGCCTCTAATTTGAAGAAACATATCGAGGTAAATTTAATATTTCTGCTTACTAGATTCTGTGTCTATAACACAACCTGTAATTTATCTATCACTGAGATTATTGGGCTGCTGCGAGAGATTAATGCAATGTTATAAATAGGGCTGGGCAATAAAATTATCTAGATGTTTATTTGAAAAAAGAGAGATGTCCTCGATCAAACTTTTGAATAGTTTTCTATATTTAGCCTATGTTCTACATCTAGAACAGCATTGTTCATTACATCAATCACGATAGCAAGAGCACCACTGGTTGATCACCATCTAGATGAAATATAAAATATTGACTTTTTATTTCCTGACGTCTGTCGCTGCACACTGTTTGATTGACAGGCGGCTAATGTTTGAGCACTAATGCTCAAATTATCACTAAATTATCAAATACAATTTTGACTTGAAGTGTACATGTAACCGAATTGAGCTCTGTCTAGTAGGCTATGTCATATAAAGGCTTTTAATCAAACAACATTAAGGAAATGAGAAAACCACTCACTATTGGCTGAATAACTTGAGTAGCTTTAGAAGTAGTCATGTAATTGAATAAAACAGTGAAATTTCTAATAATAATATTTAAAAAAAATATTTGAATAATACCAACCCCTGATGTAGAGTGTGTGTTAATTGGTGTAATAAATTACCAGGAAAGTAGAGATGATAAAATAATTGTAATTATGATTAGCCTTTATAAAGAGAGAAAAGTATCAATATTTGTGTAAAAAAAAATTTGTACAACTGCCCTCAAATTTTTTTTAAAATTTTTTTAAAATGAATTTAGCATGCTAATTGCAATTTGTTGTTCTACTTGCAGTTTAAAATATGTTTAATTTACTTCAACCACTGCCATAGTTCCTACCAAATTGGCCTGCAGTTTTGGTGGGTTTCTTAAGTCTTGACAGTGTTTTTAATTCTTGTGCTTGAATACACCAAATTTGTTTAGTGGTTCTCTTTTTAACATTAGGTAGGTTTTATGGTTTGTCACATGTGCTTTACTCATCCCTTCAGAGTGTATTATTTGTGTATATCTGTATTATGTTTAGAGTTATCTAAACAAAATGCTTAGCATGATAGCCATTAGTTACAGAGCAGTATTTTGCAGGCAGATAGATAGATGTATGGACGGACGGACGGACGGACAGACAGATGGACCGACAGATTGATTCAATGAGAATGAATTCCAGATAGGTGGATCATAAAAACCAAAAGCAGTCATTCCTCAGATGAAGACCAATTTAGAGGAACTCAGTGTGTCAGTCTACTCCCAAATATCAGCTCATGTTACAAGTGTCTATGTGTTGTCATGTTTACTTCCACGGAAAGACTCCACTCAAATTACTAGGGTAAATAACCACAGATTTATTTGAAGAATTTGGTATAAACATTGAACCACAATCATTATTAGTGTGTTTGACATTGATTTTGGTACTGTAATTAATGTCACTTGCTAAGTCTAGCATCAAAAGGACGAGAAATTGAGAGCCACTAATGTAGTCTTTAGTAGTGACTGGTCACAGTGCTGACTCCTCAATTAAAACATCAATCTGGCACTATATAGTTTCAGACATGTGGGTTGGTTACAAATTAAAATACTTGTGTGTGTGTTGTCTCTTGGCATATTTAAACTCATTCATCAGGGCTGTCAAACTAAGATTTTGCTTAAATTTAATTCTAGGGTCATTTTTTATGTTATTCAAAATCTTTTATTACAGATCATACAGTTTGAAAGCACTCTGTTTGACTGAAACCTGACTTAAACCGTATTAATATATTAGTTTAAATGCATCTACTCCCCCAGGTTATTGTTATATATTGTTATATGTTATATTGTCTTTTGAACTAATAATCCTTAACATGACACCATCAAATATTAATAAAAATCTCCGTTGGCTTTTGCCCTTTCCCGAACTATATTCTGGTTTCCTTGGTGAATTTGCTAATTTTCTATCTGATCTAGTATGTAATGTATAACTTTAATTGATGGTGACTTCAACATTCACATAGATAATGAAAATTATACATTGGGATTAGCATTTATTTATTTGTCTGACTCTCTTGGAGCCAGACAAAATGTGACAGGATGTACTCATCGCCATAATCATACGCTAGATTTAATTCTGTCATATGGAGTTGATGTTGATACTATAGAAATTATACCACAGGCCGATGACATGTCAGATCATTACCTCGTCTCTTGTTTGTTGCGATCAGCTTATGTCACTCAATCTACACCACTCTATCGTTCAGGTAGAACTATTCTTTTCAACCATAGCTTCACTATTTATCTTCCAGAATTGTCACACTTACTCAATAAGCCAAAACATCTACAAGAAGTTGATGAAATAACAGAAAATATAAATAGTCTTCTCTAGCACTCTTGATAGTGTTGCCCCCTTCGATTAAAGAACATTTTAAAAGCCCTGCACCGTGGTACAATGATCACTCTCAAGAGAGCAGCTCGGAAATGGAGCGCAAGTGGAAGAATACAAAATCAGAGGTATTTCGAGGTGCATGGAAGGATAGTGTCTGTAGCTACAGACAGTCACTAAACGCTGACAGGTCAGCATATTTGAGCAAACTCATAGAAAATAACCACAATAATCCTAGGTGTTTATTCAGTACTGTGGCTAAATTGGTTAGGAATAAAGCATCGACTGAACCAGATATTCCATCGCAGCACTACAGTAATGACTTCATGAATTTCTTTACTGATTAAATTTAAATTAGCAGTAATAAAATTGGAACTGTGCAATTGTCATAGCACCTCAGAAAAAAGTGTCTAATAATTTTGCTCACTAGCAACTTCAATCCTTTGCTGTCATAGGTCATGAAGCGTTAACTAAACTTATCGAAGATCAAAAGCCACAAAATGTATGTTAGATCCAATACCAACTAAGCTCTTAAAAGAGGTATTCCCAGTAATCTCAGAACCTCTTCTTAATATTATTAACTCCTCGCTATCCTTAGGACATGTCCAAGAAATTTAAAAATGGCAGTGTGACGAGGAGGAGGGCGGGGCCGGGTAGTGAGTGTACACGGTCGTCCCCCAATTGGGCTAATCAGCCAGGGAGAGGGATAAGCAGAGCCTGATGCAGCAGTTTGAGGGAGAAAGAGCCACATGTAGCTGCCATGTGTGTTTAAGGTTATGTTTTCATTAAACATTATTTCAGGCTCCTTGCCCATTTTACCACTGTTACAGGCAGTTATCCAACCACTTATTAAGAAGCCACAGATTGATCCTAGATAATTGGCTAATTAAAGACTGATTTCAAATCTACCATTTATGTCGAAAATACTAGAGAAGGTAGTATCCTCCAAACTATGTTAATTTCTTCAGAGAAATGGAATATATGAACAATTTCTGTCAGGATTTAGGCCCCATCACAGTACAGAGACTGCAGTTATCAGTTGCAAATGACTTGCTCTTATCTGATCGTGGCTGCATTTCTCTTCTATTCCGATTCGATTTTATTGCTTTCTTTGACAAGATAGATCACAACATTCTCTTGAATAGGCTGGAGAATTATATTGCCATTAGTGGACTTGCATAGCATGGTTAAGGTCCTATTTATCAGACTGCTACCACATTGTATGTGTAAATGAGGAATTGCCAAATCAAATAAAAGTTAAGTATGGAGTGCCACAGGGATTAGTTTTAGGACCTCTGCTTTTCTCCTTCCCCTGGGAGATATTATCAGGAATCATGGAATAAGTTTCCACTGTTATGCCGATGATACCCAACTTTATATTTCTTCTAAACCCAATGAAAATCCACAATTCTCCAATTTCCTTCCACTCAATTCTGACAAAACAGAGGTACTAATGATTGGAACAAAAACCTGTAAAAATAATCTGCTAAAATATAATTTGACTCTCGATGGATGTACTGTTAAATCGTCTCCTTCTGCAAAGAACTTAAGCGTTATATTTGATAGCAATCTGTCCTTTGAAAATCAAAATTTGTTGAACAGCATTCTTCCACCTGAGAAATATTGCTAAATTACGACACATGCTCTCTTTTGCTGATGCTAAAAAATGTATTAATGCATTCATGACCTCAAGACTAGATTATTGTAATCCATTACTAGGCGGATGTCCAGCAAGTTCAATAAATACATTTCAATTTGTTCAAAATGCAGCAGCCAGAGCGCTGACTAGAACTAAGAAATATGATCATATTAGCCCAATTTTATCGTTGTTACATTGGCTACCTATTAAATTTCATATTCATTTTAAAATTCTGTCTACTATATACAAAGCTTTGAATGGTCTAGCTCCACAGTACTTAAGTGACCTTTTGGCACAGTATATTCCATCACGTTTATTACAATCACAAAATTCTGGCTTGTTAATTATTCCAAGAAATTCCAAGAGGAATATCCTTTTCATACTTTGGTCCTAAACCATAGAATAGTCTCCCTAACACTGTTCAGGATGCAGACACACTCACTCAGTTTAAGTTTAGACTAATGACTCATCTATTTAGCTGGGCATACACCTAATTTATCCTTCAACTCATAATTAGGCTGCTTTAGTTATGTCTGCCGGGACCAGAAACATCCATCATGATCTATAACTACAATAAACTGAATGGAATTACGCTAATATTATTCTATTTGTTTCCATGTCTCATCCTCGGGATTCAAATCCTGAGGTTACCAGAGCCTGCCAGATCCAGCTCCGTTCCTGCTTGGTGTCAGACTCCACTGATATGTGTCGCTGGGAGATAATGACAAACTACCGCCAGTGCTAGCCAGATATCATTTCAGTTTTTTGACTTCAGAGGATGAACTGATGCCAACTCCTACTGTAAGACATCGGATACATCCTATGCCGCTGTCTGAACCTTGGACTTAGGATGGGCCCCACCGAACCTCACTGAAATTAACTGCAGGTTGAACTGCGATGCACCTCTCTGCCTGCATCACATTTGTCTATTGATAGACTACACTCTTGAAATGGAATACATAGACTATCATTTAATTGCCAACAACAGACTTCATCAGCCAACTAACAAATGACAATGCATCTATGTAAACCTCTGCAGTTAATACAGGATGGACTTCAAAGACATTAGTCATCAATCTTAAAGTTATTATATTTTTATTTTTGAAACGCTGGATCTTAAAGCTTACCTTATTTACAAAATAAAAACCTGCTATGTGCACTGCACACAAATAACTATTATTGGCATTATATTCATGTTGTTTATTCAAAGGGGAACTGGCCCCCACAGTCTGGTCTGGTTCCCCGTCTGTCTTTCACTTTGACGTTGTGTCAAAGAAGCAACACTAGGGGTCTCTCTTGAGCACCGAATATACCTCTGATCTATGAAAAAAGGCCAATGAGAAGCTGGCAGACAGAATTTGCATGTCCCACCCCCAGACATATGGGTATAAAGGCGGGAAAATAAGTCTGTTTCATTCAGAAATTGACTATTGATGGTCGTGTATGCAGCGAGCTGCGAGTCACATAAATCCCTCCTGGCCAAGCCTGTTCCCCTCCTGGGATCTCTCAGTGGTCCTCTCAGGCCTTCAGAGACCCCTCTTCGAGCTGCTAGAATCAGTTGGACTCAGGACCCTCTCCTTAAAGACGGCCCTGCTGATCGCGCTCGCCTCCATCAAGAGGGTAGGGGACCTGCAAGCGTTCTCTGTTAGCAACACTTGCCTGAAGTTCGGTCCGGCAGACACACATGTGATCCTAAGACTGCGGCCGGGCTACGTGCCCAAGGTTCCTACCACGCCATTCAGAGACCAGGTAGTGAACCTGCAAGCGCTGCCCCGGGAGGAGGCAGACCCAGCTCCTTCGTTGCTGTGTCCGGTACGTGCTTTGCGTACCTACTTGGACCGCATGCAGAGCTTTAGACATTCTGAGCAGCTATTTGTCTGCTTTGGTGGACAGCGGAAAGGGAACGCTGTCTCCAAACAGAGGCTCTCCCACTGGGTGGTGCATGCCATTTCATTGGCACCCAAGCCATGCCCCCCCCTTGCGGGTCCGAGCACACTCAAGGAGTATTGCGTCCTCATGGGCACTGGCCAGAGGCACCTCCCTGGCAGACAATGCAGGGCAGCAGGTTGGGCAACACCTAATACCTTTGCGAGATTTTACAATCTCAGGGTAGAGTCAGTTTCATTCCATGTTTTCATGTCACCACTCTTACCTCCCCCTCTCTGGGCAGGTGTGGTCTCCACAGGGTCTTTTCCCCCTGAAAGAATAGGAAACTGGGTAAGACCCCCCTTCCCCGATGCGTGTAAGGGCCCCATTTGTTGACTCTATGTGAGAAACATAGAGAGAAAAGAGGCCCTGCTATGCTCGGCCCGTTCCCAGGTTGGCAAGCATCGCCTTGTTCCCCTGTCTAGGGTAACTATAAGGATTCCGATGACTTTATGGGGCATTGGGGAAGGGTACGTGCAGTCTGATACAGCTGGTTGTTTTGGCACGTCAAGTACCTGTCCGCTCCTGTGTCAGCAGTACACGTCTCAGCGCATGGCGTGATTTAAATTGGACCCCTAGTGTCGCTTCTTCGACAACGTCAAAGTGAGCGACAGACGGGGAATGTCTAGGTTTCGGATGTAACCTCCGTTCCCTGATGGAGGGAACGAGACGTTGTGTCGTACCGGCCACGTCGCTGAGCCGAGCCACTGTTGTGGCCGGACCATTTCCGGCTCCTCAGAAAAATCCTGATTGAAACAGATGTATTTCCCCGCCTTTATACCCATATGTCCGGGGCGGGACATGCAAATTCTGTCTGCCAACTTCTCATTGGCCTTTTTTCATAGATCAGAGGTATATTTGGTGCTCAAGAGTGCCGAGGCAGAGCTGAAGCACAGAATGTCGTCTGATAGCCTCAGAGAATTGTCCCGTTTGAAATACAGATGTAATACTATTTTGTAGCAGAATGTAGAGTTTTGGCTATTCAGGGCAAGACAGTCATACTTTGAGCTTTTGGCTAGATATATAAAATAGAGAGAGTATTTTTCTACCATTCCCTCAGGGAAATCTGCTGGTGGTGAAACATTTACCTTGATCATTGGTATTAATAAGGCTTTTAAAGAATTCTATCTTGATCTCTATAGTTCCACATCTTCGCCTACCGATGAAGAAGTTCCACTTTGTGGAACCATTAGAACTTCTTAAACTGATGACTGAGGAAAAAAATTATCTTGACTGAGATAACCTTGAAGGAGCTTGGTGAGGTAATTAAGGCCTTGCCTACAGGCAAAGCTCTGGGGTCAGACAGCTTTTTTTAGATCTTATGCTACAGAACTAGCTCCACTTTTGCTAGAAGTTTATATGGAATCATTAAAGAATGGAAATCTTCTGCCAACGATGACACAAGCCCGGATCAGTCTGATTCTTAAAAAGGACAAAGATCGATATGAGTTTAAGAGTTACCGTCCAATTTCCCTGATCCAACTAGATGTCAAAATATTGTAAAAAATAATTGGTTAACCGATTAAGAAAAGTAATGACATCTCTTATACATATAGATCAGGTTGGGTTTATTCGGGGCCATTGCTATTCTAATAACATTAGGCATTTCATCGATATCATGTGGTCAGTGGCAAATGATCAGACTACGATCACTGTCATCTCACGTTGGGAATACTTTTATTGGATGGATTAAGTTACTTTATAGACACCCAGTAGTGGCTGTACAAACAAATGGATTAATTTCAGATTATTTTACTCTGGATAGGGACAACAGGCAGGGCTGCCCTCTTTCCCCATCATTGCTCTGTCTTGCCGTGGATCAATTAGCAGCTGCGATAAGAAAGGAGGATGATTTTCCAGGGGTGGTGGTGGGAGGTATGGCGCATAAGCTTTTGCTTTATGCAGATGATATTATATTATTAATCTTCGACCCCACAAGATCTATGCCTTACTTCCACAGTAAGGAGTCTGTGGAAGTAAGGCATAGATCTTGTGGAGTCAATTGGTCTAAATCCGAAGATTTGGATCTGACAGCATACTGCCGAGTAATGGCTTTTCAGCCGGGCACCTTCCAGTGACCCAAACAGGACATTAAGTATTTGGATATTTTATTCCCAGCAAATTTGTGTGATTTAGTTAATTTTGACCCTGTATTAAAAAAGGTTTTCTAGCGATGTGGGAAGGTTAATGTTATTAAAATGAATTGTATTCCAAAACTTAACTACCTGTTAAAATATCTCCCTGTAGATGCCCCCCTCTCTTATTTCAAGCTATTTTATAGCATAGCGAAGTCTTTCATTTGGAATGGTAAATGTCCAAGATTACATTTCAGTAAGTTGCACAGGCCAATTGACTTAGGTGTGCTAGGCCTACCCAAGACATTTCACCCTCAGACATTTGGCTCATTGGTAGCTTCCACCTGAGAGAGCCCCTCCCTGGATTTGTATTGAACAGGAAGTTCTTTCCCCTATTTCGCCATAGCAAAGCCTTTCTATCAAACTAACCGGAGAAGTTAAGTTACATTCCTTTATCTCGCATAGGCACTCGGTATGGACAAAAGTGTCAAGAGTGTTTAATTCTGACATTTATTTAAATGTTGCTTTGAGCATATGGCTGAATCCAAAATTATGTATTGATAAGTCCCCTTTCTGCTGGTCAGAGTGGATTGTGAGGGAGATTAATACGCTCGGTGACCTATATGAGAGTGGAGTGTTGAGGTCCTTTGAAAATATGGTTCAACGTTTTGGGATTTGCAGGTCTCAATTCTTTAGGTATTTACAGCTGTGCCACTTGCCCTGTACTATTTTGGGAGTAGCATGCACCCCCTAAAGCGGCAGATACTCAGGAAGAGGTGATTACTGCTTTTGGAAAAGGTCATGAGGAATCAGTGTATTACTCCCTGCTAATTCAGTCTGGGGGATGGAGCTTCAACTTCTCTCAAGAGATTGTGGGAGAAAGATTTAAACTTGGTATTGGAGGAGGGAGTGTGTGCTAGGATTCTAAAAAATGTCAAGTCTACATCTAGACATGCAAGGGTGCGCCTTATGCAATTTAAGATTTTACATAGATTCTATTGGAACCCCTCTAAATTGTATAGGCTTGGAATAATACACACCCACCTGCTGGCGATGCCAATCAGAAGATGGGGACACAACCCATGTTTTTTGGTGGTGTGTTAAGATCCAAGAATTTTGGTTGACGTTTCAGAGTTTTATGTGTGGCGATTTGGGCACTCAAATTTTGTTTTGCCCCAGACTCTGTATTTTAGGCGATGGGGCAGTCATTAATATAGGAGATAAAAAAAAATTGGGTCCTAGCCAGTGTTATGATCGGCAGACAGATCATACTTGGTGTGGAAGTTGGCTGGAGTGCCCACATTTCAAGACTGGCACACAGAGATGGGCAGCGTAGCGGTATTTGAAGGGAGGTCATGTGAAGGCTAGGCAACATAGATTTATTTAATAAAAAATGGGGTAGCTATTTAGTCTTTTTAGCCGGCTCTTGGGGAGGGGCAGTTGAGGGAGATTTGAAGTTTTAAATTTATGATTTTATATATATGTGACAGGCTGGATGGCACCCCGGGCCTAAGTTGGGTGATGCAGGTGTACAGTGCATCTGGAAAGTATTCACAACATCTCACTTTTTCCACATTTTGTTATGTAACAGCCTTATTCCAAAATTGATAAAATTCATTATTTTCCTCAAAATTTTACAAACAATTCACCATAATGACAACATGAAAGAAGTTTGTTTGAAATCTTTGCAAATTTATTAAAAATAAAAAACAAGAAAAATCACATATACATAAGTATTCACAGCCTTTGCCATGACACTCAAAATTGAGCTCAAGTGCATCCTGTTTCCACTGATCATCCTTGAGATGTTTCTACAACTTGATTGGAGTCCATTTGTGGTGAATTCAGTTGATTGGACATAATTTGGAAAGGCACACACCTGTCTATATAAAGTCCCACAGTTAACAGTGCATGTCAGAGGACAAACCAAGCCATGAAGTCCAAGGAATTGTCTGTAGACCTCCGAGACAGGATTGTATTGAGGCACAGATCTGGGGAAGGGTAAAGAAAAATTTCTGCAGCATTGAAAGTCCCAATGACCACAGTTGCCTCCATCTTCCGTAAATGGAAGAATTTTGGAACCACCAGGACTCTTCCTAGAGCTGGCCGCCCGGCCAAACTGAGCGATCAGGGAAGAAGGGCCTTAGTCAGGGAGGTGACCAAGAACCCGATGATTTCTCTGTGGAGAGAAGAGAAACTTCTAGAAGAACAACCATCTCTGCAGCACTCCACCAATCAGGCCTGTATGGTAGAGTGGCCAGACGGAAGCCACTCCTCAGTAAAAGGCACATGACAGCCTGCCTGGAGTTTGCCAAAAGGCACCTGAAGGACTCTCAGACCATGAGAAACTAAATTCTCTGGTCTGATGAAACAAAGATTTAACTTTTTGGCCTGAATGGCAAACGTCATGTCTGGAGGAAACCAGGCACCGCTCATCACCTGGCCAGTACCATCCCTACAGTGAAGCATGGTGGTGGCAGCATCATGCTGTGGGGATGTTTTTCAGAGGCAGGAACTGGGAGACTAGTCTGGATCGAGGGAAAGAGGAATGCAGCAATGTACAGAGACATCCTTGATGAAAACCTGCTCCAGAGCACTCTGGACCTCAGACTGCGAAGGTTCATCTTCCAACAGGACAAAAACCCTAAGCACACAGCCAAGATAACAAAGGAGTGGCTACGGGACAACTCTGTGAATGTCCTTGAGTGGCCCAGCCAGAGCCCAGACTTGCTCCCCATCCAACTTGATGGAGCTTGAGAGGTCCTGCAAAGAAGAACTGCCCAAAAATAGGTGTGCCAAGCTTGTAGCATCATACTCAAAAAGACTTGAGGCTGTAATTGGTGCCAAAGCTGCTTCAACAAAGTATTGAGCAAAGGCTGTGAATAATTATGTACATGTGATTTCTTTCGTTACTTATTTTTTATATCTATATATCTTTCACGTTGTCATTATGGGGCATTGTTTGTAGAATTTTGAGGAAAATAATGAATTTAATCAATTTTGGAATAAGGCTGTAACAAAACAAAATGTGGAAAAAGTGAAGCACTGTGAATACTTTCCGGATATTCAACCAGGGCTGGTCCGTGGATTTGTGGGGCCCTAGGTGAAATCATGAAAATGGTCCCCCTGGTGTGAAAATTGTCATAATTTTAAGACATGCGATAAGCATATTCTTAAAATAGAAAGCACTATACTGTATACCTGGGTAGATGACAAATAACGTGTCCAGTAGTTTTTTTTTCTCAGCATGAAGATGTAAGGATAAAATGTACATGCATTGTATGTTTAGGGGAATATGTGTATTTTAGGTGCTGTCACAAGACATCATTTTATTGCCGTATTTTGATTATCTTTAAACAAATTCTAGAAGTGCAAATAAACCAGAGTCTTAATTAATATGAGTTCATGGTAATTGAAAGTATGATAATTACTAGGTAACATTTTACAATAAGGTTTGCAATAGCTATCATTAAGAATGTGTAATTCAATATTCCAGCATTTATTAATCTTGGCTAATGTCAATTTATAAAAATACAATTGTTTATTTTTTTGTTCATGTTAGTTCATATTGTATTAACTAATGTTAACTTGTAAAAAAAAATGTATTTTATAAATTGACTAGTATATATAGAAATTAATATTAACCAAGATTATTAAGTATTGTTTATTGTTACACACACTAATGTTAACAAATACAACCATAAGTGTTAAATATTAAAGTGACACAAAAGAAGAAAATGCTGTTTAAAATAGTTATAATAGTATAGGTCACTGCTGACAATGCTTGAAATTTCATTTCAACTACCCACATAACTATGTGTAAATGTTCATTTAGAGCAACAAAATCAATGAAAACAAAAAGTTGGCAAGAATATGTGCAAAAGTGAATACAAGTTGAAAAATCAGGGAAAATCAGGTAACTGATAAATATGGCCTATAAACACAACACCAAAAAATATGTATTTGTAAAGAAATGTAAAGAATAAACACATACCTCTTAGAGAGCAGAGATCTTTGCAGATAGGATGGTTTGGCTAATTTCCAGATTAACTGCTCATATTTACACTATGTGAGTTTTTTGCGTCTTTATATCTGCAGTGTCTGAATTCCTTCCCAAGCAGATCCTTAAGAAAACGTGAAAAGCCCTGACGATTTGTCAAGCGCTGTTTCTAGTATCCTTTACACAAAATAAGCCTCAAAGACTCAAATAGCCACAAAGCAATATTTTTCATAACTTATTTCCTCTGTTTCTGTCAGGCGTGCATATTATTCAGCAAGGTGTGCGATCTGTGTCTAATAATACTGTTATAAGTCGTGCTCCAGTTCCCCGGAATGATTTGCGTAATAAATAAATGCAGATTAGTGGGTAGTACTTCTTGCCGATTTTAGATAAAATGCTGTTATTTTATTTGTTGTAACTTTCAATTATTTGTCTTTTTGTGATTATTCAGAGCTCAATTTATACGTAATATTTTGTTTTTAGTTTTAAGCATCATTGTGATTTATATTTTAAATGATCAGGTGCATGCCTGTTGCTTCTGTGTGTGTGCAAGTTAGGAACCATTAGACTGCAGTGAATTTCAAATAAAATTCATTCTTATTCTTATGACTTGGTCATTTACTTAGCACATGTTGAGCCCTAACCTAATGTTTAGTTCACTGTTTCAAGTTAAATATAGTTTAATACTCAATCTTTAAACACATCTTGAGATCTCTTAGTTCGCATTTGCGCTCCTTCAAGTGTTTTGAACGCAAGAACGTAACGCATGCTTGTGTTGTGTGTCTGCTGAAGTGTTGTTTTCTTCACTGTACAAACTGTGCATTGCTCACACGGCTGACATTTTACTTACTGCCGTCTGGAGTAATCAGGTGGTACTACAAGATGCATTTCTCAGGAATCTTGCCTATTATGGTCCGGGGGCATTGAGATTAAATGCGTTAATTATTTTAACGCATTATTTTTTGTCAAATTAATCGACAGCCCTAATGACTAATCAAGTCATTATTTTTTTAGCCTAAACAGAAAATAATTACACTTCTGTTTTGTTTACCCTTACAAAAATAATACATTTCACTACAGTAACTTTATAGTTTAACCATGGTATTTAGTTAAACCATAGTTACCACACAATTAACCATGATTACTACAATATTACTTTAGTAAAACCATGGTTATCTATTTTTAATTACTTATTAAGAACAATTACACACAATTAGAAGAAATAAGAAATGTCACCTTTTGATATGTTGTTATTTTGGCGTGCATTTACTCCAGAAGTAGTGGTGTAGTAGTGTCTGAAGAGGTGGGCAAACTGTGAATTTATAAAAAAATGCATGCACCCGATCTCTAAAATTAATTTACATTTATATACAGTTCATGTAAAATGTTGCTGGCATGGTGTAGAGTACACTGCTAAGAACAATGTTATAGTAAATTCATGTTAAATATTTATTTTAATTAATAGGTGTCATTATTGTTCCTTTTATTAGGCTTCTATGAAAATTGTTAATAAATTATTATTATTCTAACTAATAAACTTATGCATACTACCCAATAAACTGTTCAATGTAGCTATTATGAGAAGTAATGTTCACTTTAACACTTTATATTGTATTACCATATATATCCTCAATAGAAATAATTTTTTTTATTTGTGTAATATTACGTGCTTTTCTGTGTACAGCGAAATTGTTTTCTTACTTAGAAATATAAATGTAACTTATTTGATATCAGGAGAAAAAGGTACCACTGACAGCAGTAAAAGTATTTCATTGCATAAGTTACATTTAAATGTATATACATGTATTTACAATTAGCAGGGAAATAAATATGCAGTGCAAATGATAGTTTCACCAGGGATGCTTGTGTATCATACTCTGAAAATGTCCCGCCCCTTACTGAAATGGAAAATATTATTGGTTAGCAAATATCCAATCGTGTCTGAAATGAACGTTTTGATTGGTGGATCAGCTTTGCCAGTGCTCCCAGTGCATCTCCGTGCGCATTTAGAGAGAATCTCTGTACATTTTTAAAATAATAATAATAAAACACAATTCACTCAACAGTCCTGTGGCATCGCGTTATAAGATTGAAAAAGTTCTGGGTCAAAAGCTTGTTGTTCTGGCAGCCACACGTATCATCAGTTATTTCAGGTGCCCATACATAGAATCCTAAAACATGGTGGAGTGGGCTCGGACCCGCAAGAGGGGGCACGGCCTGGGTGTGATGAGCCAGGGAAATGGCGTCGACAACCCAGTGGGCGAGTCTCTGCTTGGAGACAGCGTTCCCTTTCTGCTGTCCCTCAAAGCAGACGAAAAGCTGCTCAGAGCATCTGGTGCTCTGTGTGCGGTCCAGATAAATCTGTAAAGCATGTACTGGACACAGCAGTGAAAGGGCTGGATCTGCCTCCTCCCGGGGCAGCGCTTGCTGGTTCACCACCTGATCCCTGAAGGGTGTGGTAGGAACCTTGGGAACAAAGCCCGGTTGCGGTCTTAGGCTCACGAAAGTGTCTGCCGGACCGAACTCCAGGCAAGCGTCTCTAACAGCCTCCACTCTCCGCCGGGCAAGCTTTGTCTTGACAGCGCATCCGCTATCACATTGAGGTTGCCGGGGATGTGAGTGGCGCGCAGTGACTCCAGTCACTGCTGACTCCAAAGGAGGAGACGACGGGCGAGCTGTGACATGTGGAGGGAGCGTACTCCGCCTTGGCAATTTATGTAGGCTACGACCGTGGTGCTGTGTGTCCTGACTAGGACGTGCTTGTCCCGAATTAACAGGAGAAAGTTCCTCAGGGCAAGGAAAACAGCCAGCAGCTCTGGGCAGTTGATTTGCCAACGCAGCGGCCTGCGACTGCGTGCCCGTTGTACACGGCACCCCAACCCAATTTGGAGGCGTCGGTTGTAACCAGAACGCGTCGGGACACCTGCTGCAAGGGTAGTCCTGCCCGTAGAAAGCAGAGGTCTGTCCAGGGTTTGAAGGTTTGGCGGCAGGCAGTGGTAACTTTCATGTTGTGCGTGCCGCGGCGCCATGCTCGTCTCGGGACTCGAGTCTGGAGCCAGTGCTGAAGTGGTCTCATATGCATCAACCCCAGCGGCGCGGCCGTTGCGGAGGATGCCATATGCCCCAGGAGCTGTTGGAATCGTTTAGAGGGACCACGGCACCTGGCTTGAAGGGAGCAAGGCATTTCAGCACTGACTGAGCACGCTCGTTGGAGAGATGTGCTATTATTGAGACTGAGTCTAACTCCAAACCGGGAAAAGAGATGCTCTGGACCGGGGTGAGCTTGCTCTTTTCCCAGTTGACCTGAAGCCCCAAACGGCTGAGGTGCCTGAGCACCTGGTCTCTGTGCACGCATAGTAACTCTCGCGAGGGGGCCAGGATGAGCCAGTCGTCGAGGTAATTGAGTATGCGTATGTCGGCTTCTCAGAGCAGGGCAAGAGCTGCCTCTGCGACTTACGTGAAGACGCGAGGGGACAGAGACAGGCCGAAGGGGGACTTTGTACTGATACGCCTGGCCGTCGAACGCGAACCGTACGAAGGGTCGATGTCGAGGGCGAATCTAGACGTGGAAGTACGCATCCTTCAGGCCTACCGCTGCGAACCAATCTAGATGCCGGACGCCAGATAGAGTTTGTTTCTGGGTGAGCATTTTGAACGGGAGTTTGGACAAGGTCCGATTAAAAACTTGCAGGTCCAAGATCGGTCGTAAGCCGCCGCCTTTCTTGGGTACAACGAAGTGCTATAGACACCCTTCTTCGTTTCGGTTGGAGGGACAGGCTCTATCACGTCCTTGGTTAAAAGGGAGGCGATTTCTTTGCGCAGGGACTGGTCATGTTTGTCGTGCACTGCGGAAAAATGAACGCCCGCGAAGGGGGGCGGAGGCCTGGCAAAATGAATTGCGTAACCGAGTCGAATGGTCCGGTGCAGCCAGCGTGACGGGCTGGGCAGTGAAAGCCACGCTTCTAAGCTCCGTGCTAGGGGCACCAAGGGGACGAGTATTTTGGACATACCCGGCAGGGCTTCGCAGCGGTGCGGAACAGGTAACGCGGCGTCGGGAGGCAACGTTGCGTCCCGAGGCTCTGGTGCTGAGAATAAACTCAAAGCACTTACCTTGCTCCGCGCACCCGGCAGGGGGCGGGTTCATGACTGAGGAGGAGGTCTGATGCTGGCGTCCTCTGAACTCGTCTGAACCGGCCGGCCGGGGAACAGTCGTGGGGCTGAGAGCGGGGACACCGCGTCCGGGAAGCCGGGACTGTTGAGGCCTGAAAGCAGAGTGCCGTGAGAACGGCATTTGCGGGCCAGGTGACCCAGAGACAACAAGGAAATAGCTCTATAGAGTGTTAAGAATTTAACAAAAAATTCTCCTCCCGGCCCTCCACCAGGGAACGGAGTGGTCTTACCAGCTCCGGAGCTACCGTCTCGGTCTCTGGGTCTGTCATCTCTGGAGTGCCTGGGAGCCTTCTGGGTCCTCAAGGGGGTCCGTGAGACGATGGGCGTCCAACTTCTGCGGGTAGCTCGACGCTGGGGCTGAGAGCTGGGCCCACTCACTTGTTAATTGAGGTGGAGCACCACTTTCTTTCTTTCTTGAAAGCCGCAGGAGGACGCCCTCGGCGAGCAGACAGGGCATGGCCCCTGGCGGCAGGTTTGCGGCAGGGCAAGGCGGAGTCGTTGGGCGGAGTCGTCAAGTGGTGTCGCCGAATGGACGGAGCTGGGAGACGGGGGCGTTTTGAGAAAGCGTGCTTTGTCTGCCTCCTGTACTGCGACCAGGCTGTTCATCGTTGCGTTTCTGGACCACGGGGGGTGGCCATCGCCTGTTTGGGTGCAGTTCCTGCAGTACGTCAAGAACAGGACTACCCAAGTGCAGATTTTGAAGTGCCCTGACCCGGTGGACTTGCAGGAGGGGGCCATGGCGTGCAGGGGGGAGCGGTCTGGGACCGTTCTACCACCGAGGGTAGCGAGAAGCTGGGCTTGCTCAGCTCGTCATGCACGTCTGGGAAGGAACAGGGGAGGCACGGCTGTGAGTGCCGCACATGCCCGCGGAACCAATCAAGCCCGGGGAAGCATAGCGGACCTCCGTGCGTCAGGCTCAGACTGGGCGGAGACCCGAAGGTGGCGACCCAGGTGAGTTATTCACATCCGACGCCGCTGTTACGCTCTTCGATGCAGCGATGTCATCATCCAATGCCGGGGAGCTCGAGGGACCGGACAGTAGGCTGTTAAGCGGACCGCACTAATCCCGAGCTCGGGGGAAGCAGGCAAGCGTGCCGGGGAGGCGGGAGGTTTCGAGGGGATTTACCCAGCGAAAGCGTCCCGTTATTCTCCCCAGATCGTCTTTCAGCGCCCGCGGCGCCTGCCTCAATCCCGTAGGAAGGAGGCGAAGCGCGGGGGGCAGCTGAAGTGGCTCTCTCTCACTACAAGAGAAAGCAGAGATCGCAACGCTGCCGCGATTATGTTCTCACACTGAAAACACAACCCATTGGAGACAATGCTCATCCCGAGCTCGGACGGAAACAAGCAAGCGTGCCAGGGAGGCGGGGGGTTTCGAGGGGGTTCACCCGGCGAAACGGAGTCTGTCATTGTCCCCAGATCGTTTTCATCGCCCGCGGCGCCTGCCTCAATCCCGTAGGAAGGAGGCGAGGCGCGGGGGGGCGGCTGAAGCGGCTTTTTTCTCACTACAAGAAAAAAGCCTACAACCGCAATGCTGTCATGGCTATGTTCTCGTACTGAAAACATAGACCATTCATAAAAATGCTGCCTGCGTGTGATCGCACCCAGGAATGCAAGGCAGTTTTTATGACCGTCAGCGGTGGGGAGAATCAACGCATCCAGAAACTACACAGGGGCGGAAAATCGTCTTTAAAAAGACGCGTCCTGAGAAGGACGTTCAACGCCACTGTGTTTTGCTCTTTTAGAGCGAAATTACTCTTTAAGAATAACTCTTTCGAGTTGTCTGCGCTGTCGAAGCGCCCAGGGGCAAGAATGCACAGCCGTGCACGAAGGAGAAAGCCGCTGTTGTGCCCCGTAAAGTCCAACAGCATGCAGAGCGTCAGAGGATTAAACAGGAACTTGGTGTGTATCTCGCAGCAGACTGCATGCACGACCATCGGCTCCAAAGAAATTTTCTTTCTCCCGTATTTGCGCCGCTTAAATACCCGTATGTCCGGGGGCGGGACATGCAAATACTGGTTGCCAACTCTCATTGGCCTTTTTTCATAGTTCAGAGGTGAATATCGGCGCTCAAGAGAGACCCCTAGTGTCGCTTCTCTGGCACAACGTGGAGAGAGCGACAGAAGGGGAACTATATTTTTCTGTGAGGATCAATATTTTTGATACAACATCAGTATCGGAAGTATCGATACTTTTAGGATTGATCCGCCCATCCCTATCATACAGGCCTTTGAGACTATAGCTAAAACTGCTTTTGTTGATATATTTCTTCACTATAAACCATAGATATCCCTTACAGTAATAAGCAAGCCCCACTAAAATTATGTAGATTTTAATAAAACCACAGAGACAAAATGAATAGAGCAAATTGGTCCATTTGCTGTTATCCTCTGCGATAGGACACAGTGTACTCAGCTCTATTTTGTTTGTGCTCTGAACTTACCAAATGATCAAATTAGCCCCATAATTGTAGTGCACTTTACCTAAACAAGGACAAATTAATAATTAACCTTAATTTATGTAACCACATTGGTTGTTTGTCTGTTGGGCTGCGCTATTACTATAGGTTAGATGTCTAGAGCGTTTTTGCCTGATAGGATCAGATTCCTGTAGGGTAGATAAGCATACACATGTACAAATGTAACATGCATTTGACCATAATGATGATGACACTTTTTCAAATGATGAGCTCCCCGTGGATACACAAAACAAATACAATCACACAAAAAACAACCAAGATCAT